>NC_045703.1:7729040-8029040 GCF_009834535.1 Camelus ferus
CATGGGATTTGAATACTAGGGTAAGTCTTCCATCTAGGAAAACAGTAGCCAGGAATAACCAAAGACCACAATTATTATTTTCCCCCCAGAATGTTCCATGCTCTGCAGATTGTAAAACTCAGGGAACGACTTAGGGAAAGAAACTTACGCTCCCAGGGGGCAAAAAAAAAAGAAAAAAAGCTGATAAAATAGCAACCTTCCTTTGCAGGCAATCTTGTGAAAGGTCACTTTTAATCATCTTGTATTTGTTGATCAATTTTACTCACACGAGACACATTTATAACATCAGTTTAAGCATCAGATTTATCAACAAACACGTAGCAAAATAGAAATCACAAACCTGCTTGATGCTTCCCCTTGCTCCTTCCTTCAGGTGCGTGCAGACAGAAGAAGAATGATGATAACTGGTGAATACATTTATAGCACTTGATAACGACCACAGGGGGAGGCTGGGGAGTCTAGTACCTTAGTCAATCTACTTCAAGCAAGATGTGCAGAAGCAACACTCTTTTCAATAAACGTAGCCAACTTTCTAACCTGTATCTGTGGTGGCACAGAGCTGGGATAGCAGCATTTATTTAGCAACAGTGATATTGCCCCTGAGTAACCCGAGACTCCAGACACCTCATTAGTCAAAGTTCTCCACCCTTAAGGAAAAGTGGTTCTGGTCAACAGCATCAGCAAACTCAGAGCGGTGCTGGCTTCTCTGACGCTGTAGCGTCTGGGGTTTAGGCTGACTCGGGGGTCTCTTAATCTGGTTCCTGTGTGACTGTAGTCTTGTACTCTCAATCACCTGTAGACGCAAATTTTGTTTCTGTATTGTATAAGGTATGAGTTCCCTTGGAGTAAACCAGGCACGTAGGGAAGCTAGCTCCGTGCTGGGATTGGTAACCCACTTAAGCAGATCTGAGTCTATGCAGCATGGGGGAGGGTCCCTGCTCTTTGCTGATGAGCCCGTGTGTCCTTGGGCAGGCCCCTCACTTTCTCGTGGCTCCTAATCTTCCATGTAAACTGATCAGGCAATCTCTTGGGATCAGACAATCTCTTAGTTCCAAATTTTTAAGGGACTGCATGGCATCTCTGGAGCTTGTTAATTCCCCACAACTTCATAAAATAGCTGACTTGTTTCCTAAAACAGCACCTTTACCTGGGCCTCACCCTCACATGGCCTTGAATCCCTTTAAGATGAAAATCAAGAAATACGTTCCTTTTATGCATCCTTCTGCGGTTAAAACAAAACTTGGAGAGAACAACTGCTAAGACCTCTAAAGAGCACGTGAGAGACCTCCAGGCCAGAAAGGAGTGGGTCTGGGCGGCACGGCACCTCCTCCCCCTCCCCCTGCCCTTCTCCCCCTCTCTGCTCCTCCCCCTGCCCTTCCCCCACATGAACGGTCTTCACACCTCTCTTCCAACCAACTCCCCAGACAAGGTGGCGGAGTCCCAGTATCCAGCTGCAGCTCTAAAGCTGGGGAACAGAAGCACGGGTTGTTGTTTCCCATGGATAACAACATCACTGATGACCATGAGGATGCTGTTGCTAACCCGATCTCTTCCCTGACCACCTATTTATTTTGTTTTTGGGTGTTTTTCTTTTTTTCGGTTTGTTTGTTTCATGGAGGCACTGGGCATTGAATCCAGGAGGCGCTGCATGCTAAGCACGCGCTCTACCACTGAGCTATTCCCACCCCGCCCCAACCTGTTTAAAATCGCACCCTCCAGGGCTCCCTAAATTCCTTCCCTACTTTACTTTCCTCTGTGGCACCTATCACCCTCTACTCTGTTACATCTCTTATTTATCTGTTTTTACTGTCTCTTTCCAGAGTCCCTTGAGCATAAACTCCCTGAGGCCTGAGATTCTGTTTGTTTTTCACTTGTGCCACCGGCATTCCTTGTGCTTGGAACAGTGCTGTGCACAGGATAGGTGATGTAGGGGGAGCCAAATTCGGCACCTCAAATGTGTCTCTTTGGCCAGAGGATAAATTTAGGCTGATAATTTAAAAATTAAAAAAAATTATTATTATTTTTTAATGGGGGAGGAGGTAATTAGATTTATTTATTTATTTATTTTTAATGGAAGTACTGGGGACTGAACCCAGGACTTCTTACATGCTAAGCAGGTGCTGCTCTACCACTGAGCTAGACCATCCCCTCAAGGCTGATTATTTTTAAGAATCAGAAGTCTCGGGAAGTTTTTCTTGTTATCTCTCCCTTAACTGCCTAAAAGAGTTTAGATAAAGGGCTTGTTCCCCCAGAATAGAGCTGCCACCAGTTGGGTCTGCAGGGAATATGGGCCAGGTGTGGTGGTGGGGTACCAGCAGGGCTGGGGGTCAGAGTATCCCAATCACAATGACTGTCCCAGTGCCTCCACAGGCCCAGCAAACAGTCATGTACCAAATGTCTGCTTTTCTATCTCCACGTGAATTGTGTCCTCCCCTTTGAAGCCCCAAACCCCCTACTCCAACATCGTCTTCTGTCTTTAGCTGAAGACAGTATTTCAGGGGAGGGTTTCAGCCTTCTTGTCCAGTTATTCAGTTTTCCTGCATCTTTCTCATGTTCACATGTTGTTAAACTTTTGTTTGATTTTTCTCCTGTTCATCTGTCTCATGTCTATTTAATTCTTAGATTCTTAGACCAGACAGAAGAGCCCAGAAAGGCAGAGAAACATTTTTTTCTTCTCCAGCAGTGCTCGGTGAGCACTTGTTGAATGAATGAACAATCTCTCCCTGCAGAAATTGTTAGCCCCTGAATGTGACAGGAAATACACTATGTAAATAAGACATTTTGGTCTATTTCTTACTTTACCACTCTGTGCTCAGTAAGCCACTTAGTTATAAATGTAAAAATATCCCTTTAAGTCATTGTAAATTATTCTCTTCACTGACCTGCACACCTGATTAAAACAGGATTGCTTTCTAAAGCAAAAAAAATTTGGAAACTGGCTGCAGGGATTTTGTGACTCCAAAACCGTAGGCAAAGTTTTGATTTTTTTTTTAATGCATTGAATAGTTTTCTTAGGAGAGAGTCCACAGTTATCATCATGTTCTTAATGATTTAACAAAGGAAAAACAGTAAGAACAAGAGATTTAGAACCACTGCAATTTGGAACAACAAAGCATCTCTGAAGGAAGAGGACCAGGTTCCCATGAGCATTGCCAGTGATGCTGTGTCTCCCTGGGCAGATACCTGTCATTCAGGAAATAAGGCTGAGACCCCGAGGTTAATGAGGGGTGTGGGGAGAGGAGTGTGAGGGGGTGGTTGGTAGTCACACTGGAACAGGATGAAGACAAGTGTTTGCATAAAGTATCCTCCATCCCCACCCCACTAAAAATAGGAGAAATATCAGAAAAAAGAGAGAAGTAATGTGAATAAAATAACAGTTTGTGCATTGGGAGAATTGGAGTCATTGCTGAATCATTTTTCCAGGCTTCAGGATGACTTCTAATCACCCAAACTGCAGGAAGTGGGACGCCGAATAATCACGTATGACAAAATAACAGACTACTCTCTCTTGTCACTTGAGACCTTCTCCTGTTTCTTTCTACTAACCTTCCTCTTACACTCGTACCGAGCAACTCTCATGAAGACAAGACATGTACAATTTCTATTCCCATTTTTGATTCACATCCCCAAAGAACGGACGGCACAAGAGTTATATTCCTTTTTTGTTTTAAAATGCTACAACTCTGAAAGCTGTCTAATACTCAGTAAAGGGATTTTAGCTGAATTTTAAGATCTAAGTGAAAGGTGGGTTCCCGTCCACACAGTCACTCAGCCACATCCACGCTTCTGTCTTGTTAGGGTCCATCCCCTCTAAAATCCTGTGGGTTAGTGACTCTCTCTGTCACAGGTGCTGACACCGTTTTGACCCCAACTTCTAGGAGATGTGTCCCATTTGGGCTCAGAAGCAATCCTGGCCAGCTCTTGACCATCACTCTGTGGATGGGAAACAGGCCCAGGACAGGACAGGGAGCAATGAAACAGATTCCAGGGGTTAACAGGGGACCTGCAGCATCACTGAGCTCCTCAGAGACTGCAGTGCCAGGGAACAAGTCATGCAGGTTTCCCCAGATGATTTCTTCTGTGCATCAGTGAGAAAGCAGTTTCTCTGATGGAGCCACCCTAGTCAGCTGCCTCGAATCCCATGAAGCTATGAGGACTAAGGTTTTCTTGGGCTATGAATGACACAGCAGGTACTCTAACATACCCTAACTCAGCTAAACCCTTTTAAAACTTGAACAACCCAAGGATCTGACTATGGTGGTCCAGCTGGGTGACTCACAGAAAGTCTTTCCCTCAACTTACTTGCTTTGGTTGATTCCCTGAGGATCTTCTTTAATTAGATGGTGATTATGATTTAGCATGTGTTCTGTTAGTTGGACTGGAGTCCAGGATTCCAGGGCTGAGGATTGTTTTTTGAATTAAAGATGGCAGCAGGGACCATCAGGATGTGGGCATATCTTTCCAACTCTCCTCTCGTTTCAGCGCAGTGTGGGACGGCACCTCCCCACCCTCAGGGAGCTGAAGCACAGCCAAGTGATTTGCTTTGGCCAATGAAATGTGAATGGAAGTAATATTACTTAAATTTTTGATGCTAATTCCAAATCGTACTCTGATTGGTCCCTTCACCTCATTGGACTCTACCTCTTCTCATCTTTTGCCACTGATATTGGTTTGACCTGCAAGTGAAAGTTCAAGGGTCACCCTGTGAGAGGATCTAGGTGAGAACTGACCTTGAGGGACTTGCATGTACAAAGACACATTGCTCTCAAAGCACTACCAGCTTGGGGTCAGCTGATGGGTGGAGTTTTAATCATTCTTTTTCTAGAACTATAGCACTTACCTTTAAAATCCTGGTCGGCTTTAGGAAATGAGATATTGGAAAATAAGCATGAAATAGTAAAAATACATCTCTATAAAAGTTTGTTTTTTTTAATCTTTAAACCCAGTCTAGGGATGGTGAGGAAGAATACTGCATCTATTTAGTTTTGTGCCTGAGTTGTTACTAAACAGACTGAATCTCTCAAAGAGCAACGGAGAAAAAGAGGAGCCCCAATCTACACACACACTTGTTTTACAAATTTGAAGACACTTGACAGCACCAGCTGTCGCACTGACACCTACTTGGTGGGGCTGCAGGTGTGCAAGGCCTTCAAGTGTGGCTTCCAGGTTGCAATGGAAACAGATTTCTCATCAGCTGCATAACTGCGCCAAACGCACTGCATGCGGCACACGTGGGGACATAGAAAAGAAAAACAAAAGAGAAGGAGACAATGAAATGAAATGGGAAGTTATTAACTTATGACATATTAAGAATCATCTCCTTGTGGGGAGGGTAGAGCTCAGTGGTAGAGTGTGTACTGAGCACGCACGAGGTCCTGGGTTCAATCCCCAGTACCTCCACCATAAATATAGAAATTAACCTAATTACCTCCCCACTCCAAATAAAAACAAAACACAACAAAAAAACAAAAAGGAATATTATCCTTGTCACATTTTGCCCCAGTAAACGCCCAAGGGGGTGAACATGACTGGCATTTTAGGCTAGCTGTTAGACACAACCCGCCATACCAGTAGAACTGCTTATCAAAGTAACTCACATCAAAACCAGCATACCAAGTTTAACAGAGAGCAATTTTGGAATGGCTTACGGAAAGATATCGGAAGTGACTACTTGAGTGTGACCATGCTTCCCAGGAGCCAACTGCACATCTTTAATCACTACTTGATAAGATAGAGGCCAAAGACTCCTGCAAATCCATAATGCAACTAGTAAGTTAACTAGTAAACTAGCTAGTAAACTAATGACCCCGAGGGCATGTTAATGATGAAGCGAAATTCTCTGAAGTTGAACTATGCAATACATCTAATGCTAAAAATGAAGACAGTGATAACAAAAGGCAGGGCTAAAACAAAGTGGGGAAAGTGTGTTCTCTAGGTATATAATTGGAAAGTGTGTATGAATTTAATGTCATGATCTAAGGGTATGTTTATAGCTCTTTGATGTAAAACATATGCTCTGTCTGCTTCATATAATTATACCTGACAGGGAAAATACAAAGTATTTTCATGTAATCTTCACAATCAGAGTGTGGACTGAGACCTTTATTTTGTAGATGAGAAAATAAAGGCTCAGATAAATTAAGAGTTTTACGCAAGATTGGCAGAGTTGAGGCATTGACTCAGATTGCCTGGCTCTGGGTCTTAGAATTCCTCCACTGTCCTTTGTTGGCTGCTTGATGGCTGTTGTTAGAAAAGCTTCTCTCTGAACTGTTCATTTGAGAGACTGCCTGAACTTACTTTCCATACAAATTTTGGTAATATGTCTGCAAACATCTCTGATGACCAAGTGTTTAGTCCACTCTCCTGGAGAAAAGTTTTTATTATAATTCATAGTATCAATGGACTTAAATGTCAATGGACTCAATGCTCCAATAAAAAGACAGAGTGGCAGATTGGATAATAAAACAAGAGCCTAAAAAATGCCACCTACAAGAAACTCACTTTAGAGTGAAGGACACACATGGACTGAAAGTTAGGGGATGGAAAAAGATATTTCATGCAAATGGAAATGACAAGAAAGCTGGGGTAGCAATAATAATATCATACAAAGTAGACTTTAAAACAAAGGCCATAAAGAAAGATAAAGAAGGACACTATATAATGATAAAACAATCAATACAAGAAGAAAATATTACACTTGTTAACATACATACACCCAATATAGGAGCACCTAAATACATAAAACAAATACTAACAGACATAAAGGGGGAAATTGACAGGAGCACAATAATAGTTGGAGAATTTGACACCACACTAACATCAATGGACAGATCTTCCAGACAGAAAAGCAATAAGGCAACAGAGATCCTAAATGACATAATAGAACAGTTAGACTTAATCGATATTTTCAGGACATTACATCCAAGACCCCAGAATAAACATTCTTCTCAAGTGCACATGGAACACTCTCTAGGATAGATGACATACTAGGACATAAAACATGCTCCAACAAATTTAAGAATATAGGAATTATTTCAAGCATCTTTTCTGACTACAACAGCATGAAACTAGAAATTAACCACAAAAAGAATAATGAAGGAAAAAAAAAAGATTACATGGAGACTAAATGACATGCTACTAAAAAACCAATGGGCCAAAGAGGAAATTTAAAAACACTTTGAGATAAATGAAAATGAAAACACAACCATACAAAATCTATGGGATTCTTCTCAAATTCTTCCAAAAGATTGAAGAGGAGAGAATACTCCCAAAGCCATTCTATGAAGCCACCATCACCCTGATACCAAAAACAGACAAAGACATCACCAAAAAAGAAAATTACAGGTCAGTATCTTTGGTGAAAGTTGATGCAAAAATCCTCAACAATATATTAGCAAACCAAGTCCAACAGTACATTAAAAAAAACATATACTACAATCAAGTCAGATTCATCTCAGAGTCACAAGGATCCCAAATCAAACAATGTGATATACCACATGAACAAAAGAAATGACAAAGCCATGTGATCATCTCAATAGATGACAAAGAAGCATTTGATAAAATTTAGCACTCATTCATGATAAACTCTTCCAAAGTGGGTATAGAGGAACCATATCTCAACATAATAAAAGTCATTTATGACAAACCCACAGCCAACATAATACTCAATGGTGAAAAGCTGAAAGCTTTCCTGCTAAAGTCTGGAACAAGACAAGGATGCCCACTCTCACCACTTCTATTAAACATAGTATTGGAAGTCCTAGCCACAGCAATCAGACAGAAAAAGAAAAAAAGAAAAAGAAAGAAAGAAAAGGTATCCAAATTGTAAGAGGAGAGGTAAAATTGTCACTATATGCAAGTAACATGATACAATATGTAGAAAAACCTAAAGATTCCACACAAAAACTACTAGAACTGATAAGCAAACTCAGCAAGGTAGTAGGACACAAGATTAACATACAGAAATCTGCTGCATTTCTTTCCACTAACAATGGAATATCAGAAAGGGAAAGTGGAAAAAAATCCCTTTTAAAATGCATAAAAAATAAAATACTTAGGCATCAGAGTGACCAAGGAGGTGAAAAACTTATATGCTGAGAAATATAAAATACTGATAAAGGAAACTGAAGATGATTCAAAGAAATGTGAAGATATCCCATGCTTTTGGATTAGAAGAAAATATTGTTAAAACGGCCATATTAGTCAAAGAAATCTACAGACTTAATGTGATTCCTATCAAATTACCCATGACATTTTTTCACGGAACTAGAACAAACAGTCCTAAAATTTATATGGAATTATAAAAGACCCAGAATTGCCAAAGCAATACTGAAGATAAAGAATGAAGCTGGAGGAATAACCCTCCCAGATTTCAGACAATACTACAGAGCTACAGTAATCAAAACAGCATGGTATTTGTACAAAAATAGACATATGGATAAAGATCAGAATAGAGTTCAGAAATAAACCCATACACCTACAGTCAATTAATCTCTGACAAAGGAAGCAAGCATATACAATGGAGAAAAGGCAGTCTCTTCAGCAGGTGGTGTTGGGAAGACTGGACAGCAGCATGTAAATCAATGAAGATAAAACACTCCCTTACACCATACACACAAATAAACTCAAAATGGCTTAGAAGACTTAAACATAAGACAGGACACCATAAATCTTCTAGAAAAGAACATGGGCAAAACGTCATCTGACATAAAGCAATGTTTTCCTAGGTCAGTCTCCCAAGGCAATAGAAATGAAAGCAAAAATAAACAAATGGGACCTAATCAAACTTACAAGCTCTTGCACAGCAAAGGAAACCATATAATGAAAAGACAACCTATGGACTGGGAGAAAATATTTGCAAACGATGTGACTGACAAGGGCTTAACTACCAGGATATATAAACAGCTCATACAACTTAATAAGAGACAACCAAACAACCCAATCCTAAAATAGGCAGAAGACCTAAACAAGCAATTCTCCAATGAAGACGTACAAATGACCAATAGGCACATGAAAAGATGTTCAACGTTGCTAATTATCAGAGAAATGCAAATCAAAACTACAATGAGGTATCACCTCACACCATTCAGAATAGCCATCATTAAAAAGTCTACAAATGCAAATGACCGAGAGGTGTGGAGAAAAGGGAACCTTCCTACACTGTTGGTGGGAATGTAAATTGGTGCAGCCACTACAGAAAACAAAACAGTATGGAGATTCCTTGACAATCTAAAAAAAAAAAAAAAAAAGGCAAATGAACTTATTTACAAAACGGAAACAGACTCACAGACATAGAAAACAAACGTATAGTTACCAGCAGGGGGTGGGGGGATGAAGAGGGTGGGAAGGGATAAATTGGGAGTTTGAAATTTGCAGATACTAACTACTTTATATAAAAGAGATGAACAAGTTTTACTGTATAGCACAGGGAACTATATTCAATATCTTGTAGTAACCTATAATGAAAAAGAATATGAAAACAAATATATGTATGTATACGTATGGCTGAACTATTATAATGTGCACCAGAAATTGATACAACATTGTAAACTGACTATTCTTGAATTCATCCCCCCCAAATCTACTGTTAATAAAGCAAAATTGGAAATGCTCAGTGATGAACAGCACAGTAAAGAGATGAGCTGCGCTATGTCAGCCTAACAGAAGAGGATAGAGTCATGGTGCACCTTAACTGCAGCTCAACAATATGGATGACCCTTCCATCAACAACACTGAGGGAGAGCAGCAAGACACAAAGGTACAAAACAGGGAAGCTAATCTCTGCTGTTGGGAGACGGCAAAGCAGGGCCCCATGGGGGACAGAGGTTGAGAGAGAGTGTGCGGACATCCAGGTCACCATCTGCTTCTTTACCAGGTGCTGGCTATACAGCAGCGCTCAGTTTTCTTAGGGTACGTGCTGTATTCCGTCGCATTAGACTTTAGTAAAGTGTTCAAGGAGGGATATAAAAAACTAGAAAAATACATGGTAGGTAGGGCCTGAGGGTTTTTTATATTATTAAGGAAGGTTTAAATAATTAAAGTGGGCTCCCAAGGCCTGGAGCCTTGCTCACACGTTGATTTAACCTAAAAATCTGCGAAGACTTAACAAAAAGCATCTTGGCATCTTATAGAGAATGAAGCAATTATCATTGTATTATCTTGAGATTTTAGTTCTTGCAAATATTGCACCAACACAATCTACAGAGCGATTTAACTAGTCACTAAAAACACATGGGTTTACTGTTGCAGCTTCTTCTGTAGCGAAGGCCAGAGACCCTCCCATGCCTTGACAGCAGAGATGGCTGCTTTTTTGAAAAAAACCTTTTTACTGAAGTGTAGTTGATTTATAACATTAGTTTCAGGTGTACAGCAAAGTGATTCAGTTATACATATAATACATGTATATATTTTCTTTTCAGATTCTTTTCCATGGTATGTTATTACAGGAAATTGAATAGAGTTCCCTGTGCTATACAGTAGGTCCTTGTTGTCTGAGATGGCTGCTTTAATTAGACAGTTTTCATAAAAGGCATCACATACATGTGAACTCAGGTAACTTGAAAACAGGACTCAGGTAGAACTAAGAAGTACAAAGCAGGTCTGGGCATTGCTAGATAACAATGACAAAAAAGAATCCCAAACAACAAGATGACAGAAGATGGGACCAAGACATTGCTTGCCAACGCTCTGAAGAATGGGGAGCCAAAGAGGCCACTCTTAGAAAATTGAAAATTTTCTTAACAATGAGACTGGGCTTCTTGCTCTTCCTCAATTGACCTCAACAGCTAAGCTCTTATGCCCTTCATTGCTCTTCTCCTAAGAACGTCTTGTAAATGGGAAGCAGAGAGGGAGCAAGGGGCGTCTGTCCCAGGGCCGAGGCAGGTTAGCAGCCAGGATGGAGGTGGGGAGCGGGGCCCTCTCACCCCTCCACCCTAATAACTTTGTCCTGTCCGAGCTCTCTCTCTCAGTAACTGCTTCCGCCGCTGAAACTCAAGGCCACAGCCATGTGCTCAAGATGCTCCTATATTTAAAGCCAAAATCACACGGTGGTTGGCAAGAGAAAAAAGAATGCCCAGAGGGATTTAATCTGCACAGTGCATCTACTCCCACGGATAAGTCAACAGGAAGCAAAATGGAAGCCAAATCGTCATTTACCAAGCGACCCTGGTCCTCGAGGCAGCCAAAGAAACTCAGACTTTGGTCTGTAATTATAAGCACAACCTCAGGATGATTAAGTTTTTACGGAGTATTTCACTTATATTGTTTGCTGTCTTGCCATTACGGCGCATTTGACCTTTTCTGGAAATTTTAATTTCAGCTCACCATCCAAAAGTATAATTAACGTAGAATTGGTGTCTTTTTCAAGGTACAGAATTTAAGAACTCAGAGAACTAAAAGATTCAGGATGAAAACCAGCAATCCCTTCCCCCACCTCACTTCTTACTAATTTTTGTTTCTCTGTGGCAACCCCTTCAATTTTTACTAAAAAAAAATTTTTGTTGCTTTTTTGTTTTCATTGTTTCTATTTTTTAAAGTAAAGTGGAAATTTCTTATTTATTTATTTATGGGGGGATGGTAATTTGGCTTATTTATTTATTTATTTTAATGGAGGTACTGGGGTTTGAACCCAGGACCTTGAATGTGCTGAGCGTGCACTCTACTACTGAGCTATAACCCCCTTCTTTTAAAAATTGTTTTTTATTTACTCATTTTGGGGGGGAGGGGCAGAAGTAATCAGGTGTATTTATTTTAACGGAGGTACTGGGGATTGAACCCAGGACCTTGTGCATGCTAAGCACACTCTACCACTGAGCAGTACCATCCCCATCTTGAAGTGTCTTGAGATGCTCATCCCAAGGCTTCAGTAACGTATTTCTGAGGCTGTAAGTGCCGCTGTTTGAAAGGCATAAAGGATTCTGTTTCAGACACTGGGGATTTGAGTCCTAGCTCCTTCCAGGCTTGTCCTGAGGATTAAGTGACATAATGTATCAGAAACACTCTGCAAACCAAGAAGCCCTTCGAAAGTCTTAGGCATTATTAATAAAAGCTGTGGCATTTGGGCAGGAATTCAAAACATTACTGAGAGCTGCTTTCTTTTCCCAGACTACTCCAGTTGAAAGAAAAAGTTAATTTAAATGAATCACATGGAGATATTGACACAGCCAAACGTCCTCCGCATTGCCGGGCTTTTAAACGTTTTCCTGAAACCCTGACACGCTGGTTAATGTAGTTGTCTCGCCGACCACGTGACAAAGCAATCTGGGCATCTCCAGTGCCCCTCTGGAAAGAGAGTAGCTCTGGCTTAAAACAAATGCACTTGTTCTTGGTCTTGATGCTTTGTGTGCTCAGCAAACCAAGGCAGGTTTACTGAGTAGGAAAAGGAGTAGATCAACAAACGAGGTCACCCCCACCCCCAATCCACCATGCAAACCTACAATGTAAATTGAAACAATGTTCTTATTACTATCCCATGAAGACAACTCTCTCGCACCTCAGGTCACCACCCCAAAGCCCTGTGGTCTAGGAGTTCTGAATCTTCCACTACTTGGCAGGCAGGGGGTCCAGGGAAGAAGTTTAGATTGGATAATCATCTAGTCTATAATTAAATGTAAACCTCACAGTGTGGATCCAGAGAAAAATATATTTAGTGATTTTTTTTTTGTGGGGGGGGAGGTAACTAGGTTTATTTATATTTGATGGAGGTACTGGGGACTGAACCCAGGACCTAAGCATGCATGCTACCACTGAGCTATACCCTCCCCCCTTATTTTGTGATTTTGAAATAAGCAGAACCATCCTGCTCCTAGGATGGTTCTACTCCCCAAAGATCCAGAAGGCAAAAAGAGAAGCATTCCTTTCAGTGCTAAAGCAATTCCTGAGTTATTGACAAGAAAATGAAACGCTCAGCAACCCATGTGTTATGAGTTAGCTTCAAATAATATGCCCATTATTTCATACACTCAAACATGGATGGATTCCATAATTCCACCAGCTTTTAAAATAAGATAACTATTCCAAGTTATCGCTCTAGATGGCATTAAAAGTGATTTCGAAAGTGCTAAACCTTGACGTTCTAAATAAATACGTTGTTCTTCAGAACAGCCGCATTCATCAGGGTTTGTGGCTGTGATGCGGGGAACAGTGCCCCGCTCTGCTCCATCACTTAATGATCAATTACATTTCACCAAGTCAATCACAGGGCTGACGTGGTCGTTCCAGGAGCAACCCCTCGGCCAACCTCGGCACCGGCTTGCTGGCTCGGTTAATTAATCCGCATCGAGCGAGGACCATCTATTGAACATATGTATTATTTTTATGTTTGGGAGGGGAGAGCACTTGCCCAAATCCAAGACTGTACATTAAGTTCTAGCTTCACTTTTTAAAAACAAAATAGAAGAGTAGCTCTTCTAAGCTATGTCATCTAGAGATTGGAACCTGACCCCACAAACGCTTCCAAGGACAGAACTTCCCTCTACCTACCATCCTGACGTTTACCTGAATGAGGTTGGCAGCTGGGTTCCTTCTTTTCTCAAAGTGTTTCTGGCGATGCTGTTCTTGTACTTTTAATGCAAAACCCGAGCCAAGAATGCCCTGGAACAAAATACAAAAATAGGACTTAAATTTTTTTTCCCCAAAGCACCATTAAATGATACAAATATTAAAAAAAAAATCCCTCTAAAATAAGTCTGAGAAAAGACAAACAGTAAGCCACCAGTCCATAAACTTACTACTTATGAAAACCAACACTATTTCCTCTTATTGTAACATCATTGGCCAATGGCAACTTGTCCGGTAAGAAATGGAACAAATTGTATTCTTTAGGAAATCAACCAGGCGTTGCCATGACAGTCTATTCTGGAATAGTGGGAGGCACTAATTACAAATGAAAATGACCCTTTTAAAGAATTTTTTTTGGCTTGGCCTCTCTGGCATTTCTTTAAAAATTTTTTAATTGAAGTATAATCGACTTACAATGTTGTGTTAATTTCTGGTGTACAGCATAGTGATTCAGTTACAAGTATATATGTTTTCCTTTTCATGTTCTTTTCGATTAAAGGCTATTACAAGGTATTGAATATAGTTCCCTGTGCTATACAGTAGGACCTTGCTGTTTATCTATTTTATACATAGTAGTGTGTATCTGCAAATCTCTCCAGCATTTCTTTTTGTCTAAACTAGAGAGAATGTTCGTATCCAGTGACTGACAGAGGTGGATTTAAAATTCAGGACTCGCTAATGTTAATGTCTTGTCGACGTGGACATGGAAGTTTTTCCTAGCACTTTGATGACACCACTAAATTTTATATTTCCCATTCATGAAATGATGGGAGATGGAGTGTTTAAACCTGTACCAGTTTAATCTTCCACAATGCTCTAAGTCTACACCTACCAAAGTAAAGCAAAAGTGGGGAAGGACCATTGTCCAGATGAGACACACACTCGGTTTTGGAGACATAGAACATTTTCCACTTTGCCTGTTTGGACAGTGAGGACAGGAGCACACGCCTGTTCTCCTGGGTTCCAATCTCACACTCGTGGTGTTCCTTACCTTTTGGTTTTGGCTCATCTATTCAGATCTGGGGCTGAGTAAGATCAGCATGTTCCTCCCGTGTTTATATTTGTTGTTGTTGTTGTTGTTGGCTGGTTTGCCTCCTTCTGCCTATCATCTTGTTTTGCCAAACTTCTGGCTCTTTGCTCTGCCCCTCTTCTCAGTTTGCTCTGGTCTGAGCTTGTGGAATCAAGATGCTTCGTCTCAGCCTCGAGGTGAGCTTGGCTTCTGGAGTTTGCTAGATTCAGTCTCTGGGCTGGGCTGTAAATCTCCACTTTATTGGCATGGGATGTGGAGCATCTGCTTTCAAGTCTGGGACGTGACTTGCTAGCTATAAATTATGAGCTTTTCATTAAACTTCAAGGAGCCTAAACCTTAGGTTAGAAACGGGTATCTTATAAGCTCTCAGTCAGTATCTGCCGTAGGTAAGGAATGGTGGTTGTTCTTTTCTTTATATCCTTGAAGTTGCTCAAAGACAGCACAGGCTGCCTGAGGGGGTGGTGGGTCTCTCGTCCCTGGGACGTGTTAAGTCTCAGTGGGTGACAACTTGGCTAGGATATTTTCGGGCCCCGGATAACCTTTAACCCTCCTTCTTATCTTGAGATTTCACAATTCCTAGTACCTCTGTGACAATGACCAGATAATAAATAATGCAATTATGTTTAATAATACAGTTATACAGTAGTACTGTTGCTGTTAGTGAGCAGTGATCTATTCCATTATTAATCAGGATGAATGCCTGCACTATGAAATTAGAAAATACACCAGGGGTTCTGTTGCCATCTCTCTTTCTCAGTGACTGTCTCGAGATTTTCCTCTCACACAGGTGGTTTTTGTCTTGGGGAGGAGGTAATTAAGTGAATTTATTTATTTTCATTTTTTCAGTTTTATTGGGTAGAATTGTTACAATTTGACTGTACATATACAATACATTGCCTGTAAATACATATACACAGTAATTTATGTTTAATGGCAGTTCTGGGAACTGAACCCAGGACCTCCTGCATGCTAAGCACGTGCTCTACCGTGAGCTCTACCCTCCCCCCACATCTCACACAGGTGATGACCGAGCAAACTAAGCTTTGTGAAACCCTGGTCTGTAGAATCTTATTTGTAGATTTAAACAACATTTCCCTCCATTTAGAGGTTATAAAAATGGCCCTCCATTCCCAAATCCAAGTCAACTGCAGTCATCCGTAACTCCTAAATTTTTCTTCCTGCTACTTAAGATCATTTAGGAGAGATTTATTTATCTTCCTTTTCATGCCATTTTTCATGAAGTTTAAACACGTAAGAGATGATGAAGCAGCAGAATGTACAGCATATATTTATATTATGTATATTATGTATTTACATTACATGTGTGTATGTGTATAATCTGCTCGTATGCAGCATAATTTAGATTTTGTAGACTCTGAAGTTACAGCAATGGCTACCATTTGTGAACACTCATTACATAAATATGAGGCTCAGGGTTAAGTCCCTGTTGGAAAATGAAGACAGACCCTGCGTACCGCAAACTGAGGGCCTGCCAAACAATTTAAAATGTGGTGAAAGTCACACTGGCATTGCTTGGAAACAGATACTAGTAGATGGCAAATGTTTGCTCCATATCTCTTGAGCCAGACTGTACATCACAACAGTTATTAAAACAGGTCTGCGCATCGTCTCAGCCCGGCTCCAATCCAATTTTCTTCCACCCCTCTTAGTACATAGCTCAGACACATAAATACAGGTCTGCTAAAATAAAGTCTATTAGGTCATATATATATCTCCCATAAGTTATAAAAGTACGTATATGAAAAACATAACTTACGTACTGTTCCTTCAAATGTCAATACCAATAGATACAAATTCTCAGAAACTGAGTTTTGTTTTTATTCATTTCCCAAGATCAGATAACTTAAATTTTTAGGTTTTATTTTTTTAATCTTATTAAATTTTTTTCTTTTTCTTTTTTTTTTTAGGTTTTAAGTTTTAGTCCTCTGCTAAGTCCTGCATAAATAACGAGTAGGAAGAAAACGTGTCTTTTTTTTTTTTTTTTTGTATAGAGGTACCAGGGATTGAACTCAGGACCTCATGCCTGCTAAGCCTGCATTCTATCTGCCACTGAGCTGTACCCTCCCCCTGAGAGCATGTCTTGTTGAACATTCAAGATGTTGATCCTGCGTCACCTTCCAGGTTCCAAGAGCTTATTTACACCCCGTACTTGGCAAACAGGCTAGACAGAGGTTGCTCTTAGCAGGAAGGAAGGGTGCGTCGCATTGTGGACAAAGGCCTGTCCCTCGGGGCAACGTCAGGGCTGGGTGGCCTCTGTGTTCTCCCTGGCCAAGAGATGCAGTGGGCCTCAGAGGAGGGGACCCTGGTGGAGCCTGGATCTTGTGGTCTGCGTGGCTCTGTGATGTGCAGAAGCCTCCTTCTGTTTTGAGGGAAAGATGGGGAAAGGTTCTTCTCTCTCGGTCCTCGGGTCTCCTGGTGGGAAGGAACCTCAGAAAGGGATGGCCCACAGTCCACCTCCAACTTTCTCAGCATGCCAATATGTTCCTCTAAAGTTCAGTCAGACAACACTGCTGGCCAGCGGGTGCGTATGGCATCCCCAGCCACCTGAAGCTGTACATGAAGCACTGAGTCCCTCACTCAATAAGTAAGAACTTAGCACCCAGTGGGAGGTTGCAGTGGAAAGACCCACAGTCAAGTCTACTTTTCCTGGCATTGTTAGGGAACGTTCTACTCTGTGCCAACACGATTTTCAGATTTCCAACATATATTAATTTACTTTGCATGTGAAAATTGTAATCACTTTACTGGGAAACCTTTCCAGGAATGACTTCTTAGTCTCTGACCTTCCACCTAACAGAGCCACACGATTTAACCTCCCCGGGATGGTCCCAAGTTCATTACAGAGACGGGGTGTTTGCAGTGCTGGGTGCAGTCAGCTCCTGGGGCGGGGGCACCGCCCTTCACGCTGGGCTGGCCCCAAGTCTTTACACCTTTGGAACTCTTACATCTGCTTGCTTCTTACAGATTCTCTCTGTACTTTGTCCTCCACTGTTTCTTCCTGTTGTAGTGTTTCTTCTGTCCACCTACTTCCAGATTTGCTGTTTACAATCTTCCAAGACTTGAGAGATTAGAGAGCTCAGCTTATCAGAATTTTCTCTAAATTAGGAAGAGGTTATGAATTAGCCTCAAGGAGCCCTCCTGTGAGCGCACGCGCGCGCGCACGCACACACACACACACACACACACACACACACAGTTGCCGGCTTGAACAGTCTAAATGTCATCCCCTTCCTTGTTTGTCATTCTTGAGGGACCACCTGGTCTGTTATGTGTGTGGCCTCGGAAGAGGTATAAACACAACAGGAGCAGGTGTCTGGTGCTGTTATTTTGGGGGAAAAAGCCCACGACTGCGTCTTGTTGTTTAAAGATATTTCCCGTAGCGAACCTGGTTATTAAGGGGGTTTCTGCTCTTTTCTGGATTACTAAGGTTGATGATTCTGTCGACTCTGTGTGAGATGCCTTTTTGTCTCTCGTTCCTTTTGTGGTCTTTCAACAGGAAGCACAGATTCCCAGATTCACACAGGAAAATGGAAATAACACTTTGTGGAAGTTTCCTTCGTGACCAGCACTTGACTTCATTACTTCACTGGTCATCACAGAATGTTTCCAGGTGTGATAATTCTTCCCACATGTTGGTGACAGAGAAATGCCCCCAGGTTTCTGTGATGGGCTAAATGTGTCCCTCCAAAGCCACAAGTTGGAGTCCTAATCCCCAGGATGTCAGAGTGTGACTTTATTTGGAAAGAAGGTCTTTGCAGAGGTAGTTAAGTTCCAGTGAGGTCATTAGGGTGGGTTCTAATCCAGTAGGAATGGTGTCCTTGTGAGAGGACATCTGGACCAAGATGTGGGCAGAGGGAGGTGATGTGAAGACACGGGGAGAAGATGGCATCTACGCGCCAAAGGAAGAGGCTGGAACAGATCCTTCTCTTGCAGCCCTTGGAAGGAACCAGCCCTGCCGGCTCCTTGATTTTGGACTTCCAGCCTCCAGAACCATGAGACCATACAGTTCTGTTGTTTAAGCCATGCCATCCAGTCTCTGCTACCTTGTTACGGCAGCTCCAGTAAACAAATACAGTCACACGTAGGTGGCCTGTCACAAAACCAGAATTCAAGCTGAGGTCTGATGCTCAGGTCAGGCATGGTCTCTTCAGCCCCTTTGCTGGTCTTGTGTGGCCTGGGGTACGACCGGCTAGTGAGTGTGGACTTGAACACCAGCCATGGGGAGGACAGGAATGTCCTCTGCACTCATGGACAGGGCTGTGCTGCTGAAAGTCCCCTCTCTATGGGCTTCCTGTGGGGGGTGGTGCTGCGGTCCCTGCTGGGCAGATGCCGTGACCTGCGTCAGCTTGTGTCTGGACCAAGACCGAGGCTACTGTTCTTAAGCGTGATGCTGCCTCTGTTCTAATACTCCTGTTTGTTGGCTATTTTCCGACAAAGTGAGAGTTGGGGATGGAGGCAAATTGTAATATTTTGACCAACTTCCTTTGAAGACACAGGAGGATAAAACAATCAGAAAGGCAAGCTTTACTCTATATAAAGTAGATGAAAAATAAATTTCTTCTGTCTAGCACAGGGAACTATAGTCAATATCTTGTAATAACCTTTAATGAAAAAGAATATGAAAACAAATATAAATATATATATATGCGCACAACCAGGACATTGTGCTGTACACCAGAAACTGACACATTGTAACTGACTGTACTTCAATAAACAAACAAACAAAAAGAAAAACAAGCTTCATCCATTAAAGAGCAAATAATCAGAAGAGATTATTAAGAGAAGATAAATGTTCTCTTCATTCCGGTAAGATTCAGAGGTGGGCCATTAACAAAAATCAAAGACAATGACACGAAGAATAAATCATCTGATACACATAAAACACTGTAAACTGCCATGTTTTCCACTCAAATGGGTCTGAAGAGGTAAATACTCCACTTGCGATCACCCGTTTCCTCAGCAGCCCACACCTCCTCCCCCAAATTGGAGCCATCAATTTCAAAAGAAGGTATCTTTACGTCTTTACACGTCTTTCATCACATTAGTAGCAGGCTGACTGAGAGGCGATGCTGTCTGAATTACTGTTTGGTCCTAAAGACCTGGCTGGTATAGAACTCTCGGGCTGAGTGTTTCCAAGAAAAGATCGTATTTGATAAATTATCCAACTAGCTATATATAGAAAAGTCAAGATCACAGCAGAAAAACCATATTTGTAAACGATAAGAGCTACGTTCCAGGGCACCCCAGTCTGTGAAAGTGCGTGCTAATAAACCTCTAAGATGGAAGCGAAAGTGCTTTAGTTTTGCAAAGATACTCACGGCAGGAAGTGCAAAGAAAGAAATGCCCAGGAGAGCGAAGCCTGCCGAGAGCAATCTTCCCAGCCAGGTCAGGGGCGTTTTGTCTCCATATCCAATTGTGGTCAACGTTATCTACAAACAAAACAGACAGGACGCGCAGCTTAAGTGCCGGGAAGGAACATGAGGGCCCACGAACAGGAGGCATGCAACGTTTCCACTAAATCATTATTCAACCAGTCCTGTTGGCGCATTTTATTACCATGCTTTAATTTTCCATGACGCATAACAGAACTTCTCTTTGTTTAAGGAAGGGAATAACCTACATACTTGTTACTCCCTTACAACACAGTTTTCCATCTTTTCTAAATGTTATCCCAAGAAAGGTCACTGAAGTAAGTGGATACCATCAGTGATACAGAAATGATAACACCGTGGATTTAGGACTGGATCAGAACACAGAACGATCATTTACATGAATTAAAGCTGCCCGTTTATGACCTCGGCAGGCATTTCCTGAAGGTCTGCTGTGTGCAAGGTACGTGTCTTGGTTTGTAGTGGAATAAAAACAAGACGTACAGAGTTCCCATCCTGAGCTATTCATGGTATCAGAAGGGAGATATGTCACACACAGTTCATGGAAACACAAAATTAGACAAGAGAGGTATTATGATGAATGCATAGATAATCTACTGTGTGAATTCAAAGAACAGATTATTATTTAAAAATTTATTTTGTGGGAGGTTAATTAGGTTTATTTAATTATTTAACTTGCATTTTTTTCTTTTTCAGTTTTATTAGGTAGAATTATTACAGTTCGACTGCTCATACACATTATATTGCATGTAGATACATATACACAGTACACTGCACATGTTTTTTAAGTTTACATGTATGTACTGATCATTGTTTCTAAGAACAGATTAGAACTTTAACTTTTTTTTAACTTTTTTTTTATTGAGTTATAGTCATTTTACAATATTGTGTCAATAAAGCTTTAACTTTTTAAACTTACATAGTTACCAAAGGAATAAAGCCAACCACAAAATAAGAATCAACAGAATGCAGTAATCCAATCATAAGGGACAATCAAATGTGCTTACACATATTCAAGAAATCAATCATCTTCGTTATAAATAATAAATAGTTCATTTGTGTCATTATTATTGCTATTAGTTTTTGGATTTCTCATATAAATGATGTCATACAGCATATTTCTTTCCTTTTTTAATTGATGTTACTTATTAATTTTTAATGGCAGTACTGGGGACTGAACCCAGGACCTCATGCATGCCTAAGTATGCATTCTACCACTGAGCTATGCCCTCCTCTCCTTGAAGGACAGATTATTATTAGCTTAGAGAGCTGAAGCCCCTTTATGGGGGAGATGGCATCATACCTAGGCTGTGAAGGAGGGGTAATATTTTGAGAGGCAAAAATGATAAGGAGGGTGACCTCGGGAAGGAAACAGTGAGATGAAATAGAGTAGGTTTGGGAGCGTCTGTTCAGTTGGGCTGGAGCCTGGTGGGTCTGGAGAGGATTAATGGGAGAGGAGGCTAACTAGCTGTGCTGGAACTGGATCCGGGTGTCTTTGAAAAGTGATCATTGGATCACATCTCTCCCACGGTCAGGCTGCTTCCAGGTTGCCCACGTTCCTTAGAACAGGGTCCCAGCTCCTCTGTAGAACCTACTGAGGTTCTGCTCCATCCTAAGAGTGATCAGGTGGCTGAGTCAGCACAGCACCCAGGGGATCATCCGAAAGTGGACAGGAGAGAGATGAGTCTGGGAAGTTCAACCGAAGTGCATTTAAGGAACTGTCTGGGAGGAAGAGGAAGACTAAATCAACATGGCTTGAAAATTTCAAGTGGGAAGACGGTTGCAGCAGAAATAAAAATAAGCTAAAGAGAGAGAGAAGGGAGGGATAAATTAGGAGTTTGGGGTTAATACTACTATATGTAAAACAGATAAACAACAAGGACCTCCTGAACAGCACAGGGAACTATATTCAATATCTTATAATAACCTATCATGGAAAAGAACCTGAAAAAGAACATACATGTATAACTGAATCACTATGCTGTACACTAGAAACTAACACAACATTGTAAATCAACTATCCTTCAGTTAAAAGAAAAAAATAAATATTAAAAGAAAGAGAAGTTTTTGAAGCAAAGATGAAGACTTCAGTTTTCAAATAAGGGTTTTTAAAATGTCTGTGTGATGCTGATCCAGAAATGTCGAGCAAGGAATTAAGAATCAGAGCTCGAGCTGTGGGAGCGACTGGGTTTGGCCTGAGGTTTGGGGTTTGGAAATGGGCACAAAGTGATTGCAGAGGCTTTGTGATGAAATGAGGCTGCACAGGGTACAAAGAAGGGGAACAGGGACACCCCCTCAGGAAACACAGATCTCTAAGGGATGGGAGGGAAGGGAAAGCCAGAGAAGGATACACTCTGGGGACTAGGAGTGTGTTATATAAATGGAAACTCAATGGAGGAGAGAGTGTTCCCCAAAGGACCAGGTGGTCCCTGAGGTCACAGGCTCACAGAAAACAAGGAGAAAGGGGATTAAGAAAAGATACTGGACACAGATGGTGTTCCCTGGTGATTTCTAAGAAAGTGATTGTTTCAATCCTGTTATCTCATCTGGGTTTTGAAGAAGGGGTGCCATTTTGAGAGGCAGAAATGGTAGAGGGAGATAAACTCCATGATGCTAGACCCTTTGGAAGTGTTCCACTCAGCTCAGCTGACCACCCCTCCCTAGAATCTCTCTTCTCTCCTCCCTTTTGTGGTTTTCCCTTGGCATTTTCGGTGTCCCATTTTATGTGATTCCTCCTACTGTGAAGAGGGGAGGGCTGGTGGCTGTCTGATGGGGTGAGGTACCCAAGGAGGCAGGGGATGTAGGATCAGGATAGAGTCGGAGAGATTAGCCTTGGTAGTGTGAAAGGACAGCCCTTCCATCAAAGATGTAGACACAGTGTGAGTGGAGGGTGGAACTGGAATGCTCAGGACAGTCTCCTTCAATCCCAGGGAAGAAGGCAGGACCATCTGTGGGGAGAGAAAGGCTTGGAACAGGGGAAGGTCTTGGGCCATGAGAGTGTGAGAGGGACCCTGTGATAGAGCCTAGCATGGAACCAAGAGGCCTCCTGGGTGGAGGAGACTCATTTGAGGATGAAAAGAAGGAACTGGTAGTAGAACACAGCAGCCAAGTTAGTAAGATGTCACCAGCAGCATTTGTAGGGAATTCTCTAAGGAACTGCTTGAGGCTGCAGAGAAAAATACTCCTGGCTTGGTGGGAGGGTGTAGCTCAGGGGTAGAGCACATGCTTAGCATGCAAGAGGCCCTGGGTTCAACCCCCAGTGTCTCCATTAAAACAATTAAATACATACATAAATAATTCTAATTACCCTCCCCCCCAACAACAACAACACAATACTCCTGGCTTAGTTTAATTATAGGTTCCCAATCTTAAATATGTGGGAAAGAGTCTAATCTACTGTGCTTTTCCTGCAACATAGCTTAATCCTTTACAGTGGTTTATTAATAATAATGAATGGAAGGAGAAATTTCACGGTTTGGTCACAGCAATAATGCCACATTTCATGGTTTGCGTTACATTTTAGTTTTACATCTGAGCTGTTCTAGTCCGCCCAACGCTCAGAGGGTGTTTAATGCTAAACAACTGACTCGACCCTGGAAGGACAGGACAGCAAAGTGAGGATGAGCTCAGTCCCGGTAAGAAGTCCAGGCAAAGAGCGCCTGCGCCCTCATTCTGAGTTCAGGGCTGCCCCGGAAGGCAAGGTGGTCTGTGGGGGAGAGGAGGTGCTGTGGACCCTAGTCCACACCCGGGGGTACCCCTGGGGATGGCAAAGACTCCTCCCGCCTTGTCTGCTCTGGGCTTCCAGCTCCCAGCACTCCCTCCACCTAATTTTGAAGTCGCTCAGTGTCGCTTGATTGAGAGTGTGGGAACCTTTAGTGACCAGGCCGGGATTTGGCACGAGGATGCAGTTTTGTCTCCCTCTGTGCCAGGGAGGGGAGTGGTGCCTTCCCTGGAGAGCACATGGTTTCAGTTCTTATGGCTGCAAAGGGGACGACTGGTCTCCAAATCACTGGTCAGATTCTTTTTCATTATAGGTCACTGCAAGACATTGAATATAGTTCCCTGGGCTGTATGGTAGGATCTTGTTGTTTATCTATTTTATATATAGCAGTATCTGCAAATCTCAAACTCTCAATTTATCCCTCCCCTACCTTCCCGCCCCCCCCCCCCGTAACCATACGTTTGTTCTCTATGTCTGAGTTTCTTTCTGTTTTGTAAATAACTTCATTTGTGTCATTTTTTTAAGATTCCACATATAAGTGATAGCATTGGGTATTTTTCTTTCTCTTCCTGGCTTACTTCACTTAGTGTGATGATCTCTAGGTCCATCCATTGAATTTACTTAAAAAAATTAAAAGATGAATTAAAGAGAATTTGGATATCTCTTTTCGTGTGGTTTTAGGCAGAGTGTACTTCCACTGAGCAGGAGGACACCATTCATCGTCAGACTTGATGACTCCAGGTAGACGCTGGTAGAAGCGGCTGACAGGACATATCAGGACCCTGGGGACTGGCCCACTCAACCTGTGGTCCCAGGAAGCTGGCCTCAGCTGTGCTGGTCGTTTGTGTGGTGTCTCCAGTTGGGCTGTTTACTTGAAGGTGATTTGTCAGATGGGAACAGCTCAGATACATTTTTGTTTTTGTGCCCCATCTGTTCCATTGCAGTCATGCAGATAAGAAAACATAGTTTCCAAAAGTCTGTGGGTTGCAAATGTTGGCATAAAGGTGTAATTGTAGCCACAGGATCAGAGGTAGGCTCCAGGCACTTCAGAATGTTCAGCAATCAAGACTTTCTTCCTCAGGAATAATAGTGTGAAATGAATGCAAATTCCGGTCCAAGCTTTCTTGATTATTAAGAAATTTTTATTTATTTAAACATTGTGTGTGTGTGTGTCAGTGTGTGTGTGTGTGTGTGTGTGTGTGTGTGTGTGTGTGTGTGTGTTAAGGTAATTCTGTTCATTCATTCATTTATTTAAATGGCAGTACTGGGGATTGAACCCAGGACCCCATGCATGCTAAGCATGTGCTCTACTACTGAGCTGTACCTCCCAACCCCACCGCTTGATTTTCTTTTTTAATGGGATGGTAGAAGCTGTGTTCAGATTATAATTCAGACGTTGGTTAGGCTACAGTTACTTGTTTGTTTATTTTCAATAGCAGAATTAATTTGAGACCAGAAGCTATGAATCCTTCCTTCTTTTCTTTTAGCAACAAATCAACAAATATTTATTGGCCTGGCTTTGAGAATGTAATTATGAATAGTAGTTTATAGATAATGTATTCATGTCAACAAGTTAAGAATATAGTATTTGTAGATTTTCGTAGCACAGCATAATTTCCCCCTAAGGGGGTCCTTTTTAAAAAATAATTTTAATTTTATTTATTTAATTTTCTTTTTTCTTCTTTTTTTTTTAACATTTCTTATTGAGTTACAGTCATTTTACAATGTTGTGTCAAATTCCAGTGTAGAGTGTAATTGACATACAGCACTGTGTAAGTCTAAGGTGTACAACACAATGACTTGACTTGCATAAACCATGAAATGATAATCACAGTAAGTTCAGTGAACACTGTCATCTCAGATACATCATTCAAGAAATAGAAAAAAAAATTTTGTGATAAAAACTTAGGATTTACTGTCTTACCAACTTTCATATACAACACAGAGCTGTGTTAATTATATTTATCATGTTGTACATTACATCTCTAGTACCTATTTATCTTACAACTGGAAGTTTGTACCTTTCAACCACCTTTGTCCAGTCTTCCCTGCCTCCAATCCCTGCCTCTGGTAACCACAAATCAGATCTCCTTTTCTATGAGTTTGTTTTTGAAGTCTAATTGACCTACAGAGCTATGTTAGTTACTGTTACATGACATGGTGATTTGGTATTTTTATAACATTTAAAAATGATCACCATGATAAGTCTAGTTACGATGTCACCACACAAAGACATCACATAGTTATTGACTGTATTCCCCACACTATGTATTTCATGCCTCTGATTCATTTATTTTGCAACTGAAATTTGTACCTCTCAGTTTCCGTTATCTGTTTCTTTCCTTTCTGAATCCCCTGCCCTCTGGCAATCACCCATTTGTTTTCTGTATCTGTAACTCTGTTTCTGTTTTGTTACATTTGTTCATTTATTTTATTTTTTAGATTCCACATGTAAGTGAAATCATAACAGTATTTGTCTTTCTCGGACATATTTCACTTAGCATAATATCCTCTAGGTCCATCCGTGTTATTGCAAATGGCAAGATTTCATTCTTTTTTATGGCTGAGTAATATTCCATTATATTTATATCCCCCACATCTTCTTTATCCAGTCATTTGTTGATGGGCACTTGGGTTGCTTCTGTATCTTGGTTACTAATGCTGCTGTGAACATAGGGGTGCATGTATGTTTCCCAGTCAGTGTTTTTGTTTTCTCTGGATATATTTATCCAGAGAAATGGAATGGAATTGCTGGATCATGTGGTAGTTCTATTTTACTTTTTTTGAGGAGTCTCTATACCATTTTCCATAGTGGCTGCACCAATTTACATTCCTACCAACAGTGCATGGGGATCCTAAGGGGGCCCTGTAAGGGAGGATGAGTCATGTTGACAGTGGTCAACAATCTCCTGCTCCCCTTCCCTCCCTCCTCCCCTCCCCTCTTCTTTGCTTTTCTTCTCTTCTCTGGGCCACTTCCTGAGCATCTAGTTTCAGACAGTGAGTGGTCACAGAACCTGTGCAGTTAACTGTGAAATTTGGTTGCCTTGAACTAGTAGGATGGAAAGACGTTTGATCTTCAAACGTCAGAAACTCCTGCAGTGGTGGCATCATACAATTTGGGTTCTGCCATGGCAGGAAGCTCAGGCATTAGCATGCTATGTTGTTCTTCCAGGCTCATGGTCAAATATGTAATAATAGGAGAGGGGAAGGTACTGCTCAGTGGTAGAGCTCATGCTCAGCAGGCACGAGGTCTTAGGTTCAATCCCCAGTGCTTCTGTTAAAAACAAAAAGTAATGATAGTTGTGACTAACATCTGTCTTGTGTTCAGCAAAGTACATCTACATGCCCTAATCTCATTTAAATACACACAGCCACTTTGTGTTTGGGTAATACCACTTTCTCAGTTTTATAGAGATATTAAATAATTGCTTAATATCACGCCTCCTCTAAATCACAATGATGGGGCTGGAACCCAGGTCTCCTGACTGTAATTCTGTGTTTTTCAATATGGAATAATAATGTGGAATAATGCTTATGGACTAATACTTATGGAATAACGCTTACAGAAGTATCCAGAGTCACGTGTGAGATGACAATATTAAAGAAACACTCTTCTTAGGAAAGAATCTCCCAGAGACACTTAGGACCAATATATTCTATAAATACACGCCATTGACGTAGGCATGGGACTGGTAGAGGTTAATAATAGCCAGGCTGTTTTGGTGGGCAGTGGCTGGGGCATGTGTGTCTCAGTTTTGCTTGGTAGTTAATAGTATTCTTGAATAATTAGGAACTGGTGTGTTGGTTATCTCATAGCCCAAGTAAGGCTTTGATATTGCCAGGTAATGCACTGGTGGTATGAAATACTTAACTTTTATTTACTGTACTGGCCACTGAGTCAGAAAACAGCAGCTTATATGAGGTTGCAGAAAACATTTTGTCCTGGTGAATCTAAGGGGAGTTGATTCTCAGAAGAGCAACTGGTATTATCAAGAACAAGGGTATCTTTGCTCTTTCCACAAATTTGTACCACTTCTTATTCTTAGATTTTGCAGGGGGACAGGACTCATGGCATCTATATGGGCTGTACACCCTGTTGAGTGCACACTATGAGTGCACACTATGTGTAGAGTCTTTCAAATGGTTTGCTTGGAGAAAGACTCTAAGATTTTTAGCATGAATTCTAGGACTAACTGGCTGACATTCCATTCTTCTACATGACTGAAGTAATCACTTCAAGCACGTGGTCTCTGGTGGAGGCTGCATTCAGATGCTTACTCAGGAGTCGATTTATGCTATCCGCTGCTGTAGGACATCTTTTAAAAAAAAAAACCCATAACACTGTCTTCATCACAGGAATAGTGGTAAATAGGAAGATGACAAACAGGCTTTCGAGAATAGGTCATTACCAGGAAAAATTACTTCAGAAGGACCACATCTCACATTATTTCAGAATAAATCCTAAAGCAAATCAAAAGAAGGAAAATAATAACAGGAAAGAGGGAGATAATAATAAAGAATAACGCCAGGAAAACTTGCTCTTAAATTACTTCAGAAGCTTTCTTTTCTTTTCTTTTTTTTTTTTTTTTTTTAATGAAGGTACTGGGGATTGAACCCACGACCTCACACATGCTAAATAGGCGCTCTACCACTGAGCTATATCCTCCCGTCTCAGGGTAAACCTAAGGCAACTGAAGAGGAGGAGGATGATGATAAAAAATGACATTAAATGGTGCTCCGCCCAGCCATCAGAGGATCTTCTTCAGCTGTAGCTACTGGGGCCTCAGCCCCTCCTCCACTTCCTCTGTCATCAATGCCTCTTCAGTTGTTACTTCAGAGCCCAGAACCTCTTTTCATTGAAACCCCCAGTTCCCGAGCCCCTTCTGTGCTTAAGCTGTGGGTCCACCAGGAAGGATACAGCTCTTTGTCCCTTTCGCTGTAAAGGTGACTCCATCTCCATCCACAACAGTGATGTCCGTATGAACAGTAGCCACCATCTTTGATTGGGCATCTGCCATGGTCTTAGTGACAGGCCTTTTATACCAATTATCCCACTCGATGAGCTGAGTACTATTGTTTGCTAGTATGTAGTTATTTTCAGAGATAAAAGTTTTCTGAATTGCTATTGGATTTGAGCAGTACTAGTCCTACTGTGTATTCCTCTAAAAGTTGGCTTTGGGGACAGCCTTCAGCATCTTCTTAATGGATGGAGTTTGGCAGTTAATGTTTAGAATTCACTGGCACACTGCAATGATAGACCACAAATTGTGGTTTTATACTTTATGTAGACACTTTCTTTTTTTAAATAAATGGGGATTTCCTTTTTTCACCAAAGCTTAGAGCTGATAAACACTCCAATTCAGGACACTTTCATTTCCTTATTTGTTCTGGATACTTCCATGGTTAGGAAGGTGTCCCTCACGTGCAGTACAGACAGTTTTAACTAAAAAGTATCCAGATATATTTCATTAGGGTCTATAATTAAAGGTTTAGTATTCTAAATTTGTTTTACTTCACATTGGAGACCTAGTATATGTTCTTCTTATAAAGAATAGAAATAATAAGCTGTCTTGTTTGTTTTTTGTGTCTTTTTAGGCTTTAGACGATTTCATTAATGAGTTAGTTAATATCAACAGACCCCCCTATGGACCAACAAGGCCTTTTTTCATTCCTAGAATGATGACATCTTAGAAGATTTTTATTCTTGTATTCAAAATTAAATCTTTTTTCAATTTGATGAATTTTGATAGATGTATACACCCATGAAACCACCACCACAATGAAGACTAGGTTTAAAAAAAAATTAGACATAATTAGGCCATTCAAAGAGCCTGTTAAGTACAGATTAAGCTTCAGTCAAAACACCATGACTCAAATGGAAATCGATGAGTAGATGAGGTGAGAGCAATGACCTTTGGAAACCCGCAACGTGGGTTATTCTGGACAAAGAAATGAACTGATGACTCAGTGAGAGGGAGACTCAGAGTTTCCTGCACACCATCGAACACACATTACAACAGTTCTGATTAGTGATAAGAAGAAAGTAAGACTAGTGGAAGGAAGGGGGCGGAGCCGCCAGCTGACTTCGCGGACACCTGCATCTCAATGGAGAGGGTGCACCTGAGAGTCTCTGTCCTTCGAGCATGTTACAATTACTAAAGAGAAGCAAACACTAAACTTAAGCTCTGATCATTGCTTTGAACCCTGGGATGATACATTGTCTCCCTCCTGCTGGCTAGGGAAGCCTCCTGTTTGCTCACAGAGTTTACACAGTTCATCCCACTGTGAGTCACAGAATTTCATTTGTTCTCTACATATAGAAGGGATTTTGAGGCTGTCAGATGACGGCTCTTTCTTGAGTTTTCCAATTTTCTCCTCTCTAAATGGCTATTAGTGCTTGTGGGGGTGGGGAGGCATTGGAAATCAAATTATTGAATCAATAGAGGGCTTTGTTATCAATGACACAATCTTGTGGACATTTGCTCTAATAACTTAAAAAATCTTAATCTTCAGATGAATATATTTCTAATTCTTATTCACTTTATTGCTGCTATACAGCCAGCAAATGTACCAAGTTTTGCTTAATACAAGCCTTGAAAATTATCATCTTGACGAGGGTTCTAGTTCTCACTGACTAGCTTCTGATGATTAGCACAATAGGACAATACAATAACTGATAACGTAAGTTTGTGCTCCACAAAACAAACAGACAGAGGGGAGGGTATAGCTCAGTGGCAGACTGCAAGCCTAGCAAGCACAAGGTGCAGGGTTCGATCCCCAGTACCTTCATTAAATATAAATAAATAAATAAACAAACAAACCTAATTACCCACCCCCCAAAAAACAGTACACAGTGCTATATGTCAACTATGTCTTAACTAAACTGGAAGGAAAAAAAAGAGTGATTAAAAAAACAAAAACAAACTGATCAATGTTTTAACCACAGTTTAAGAAAATAATAGATTTTAGTTTTGGAAATAATCTAGCACTCTAGAGATATTACTGATGATATAAGAGGACAAATTTGTTGGACCAGAGAGATGGGGAAGTTCTTCAGACAGCTATCAATGCTGTTGTTGTATGTTCATATAGCTCCCTTTTGGAATGCCTTAAGGAATAAAATAAAAAGAAATGCAGTTTGTATACTGCATAAAGCACTCCTTTATTCTATGACATTCTTATTAGGGCACATGCCTATGACTGTTTTGTAAATGACTACTTTATAAATTCTTTACAATGCAGAGACAACTTTTGCTTCAGTGGAAAATTACGTGTTGTTTAGAGCACTCTCTTCAGTGTTATCTGTTTCAGGTTTCATGGGGCTCTGCATCTTTCATGGCCTTTGAGCTATTTGACAGTTATGTAAATTGCAGATAGCTAAGAGCAATGCACAGTCATTCTTGTCTATAGACAAGTAAACACATTCTGTCTAGTGGAGGTTTCGCTGAGTTCCCTCTCGCACTGTGGAAGAAGCCAGGTTTGCCTCTATTTGCACATTCACTTCAATATTCCTAATCTTTATGTTCCTGTTCTTTGGATAGTCCTTTGAACTGGTTGTAATATCTTAGAAGTTCCTTTGTTAATAATAACTTAAATTAAAAAAAGATTAAATAACATTTTTAGCACATGGTTATTTTCTATGTGTATTAGAGTCAGGATTTTACTTTCAAAAAAATATGGCATTTATTTGTTTGTTTTTTGGAAAAGGTAATTAAGTTTATTTATAAACTTATTTTAATGGATGTACTGGGGATTGAACCCAGGACCTTGTGCATGCCAGGCACGTGCTCTACCACTGAGCTGTACCCTCCCCCAAGATTTTACTTTTATTTGTTTGGAAAACTATCATTTAACAACAGTATAAAGGAAAAAGAGGTTTCTGAGGGGGAAGTTTTGAAATTTGGTGTCTGTCATCTTTGCTCACACAGATGGTTACCACTCTTCTCTTTTCCCCTTTTTGTACCATAATTTTACTCTTCTAACCTTCATTCAGTTACTATTCCATTTTTTTTCTTTAATCACAGATAAAATTTTTGATGGGTGCCAAAGCTAGATAACAATTGGTTGTTTAAAACTGTTGCTTCACAAAGGGAAAATAAACAAACAAATGAGCTTATCAACATTTTAATCACAATTAAAAAATAATTTGTTTTTACTTTGGCAACAGCCTAGTACTCAAGAAATACTACTGATGATTTGTAAGAGAAATTAACTTTGTTGGACCTAAGTGACAGGGAGACTTTTTTTTTTTACTTTTTTTAAAAACTAAAAAAAATTTATTAAAAAATTTTTTTATTGATGTGTAGTTGATTTACAATATTAGTTTCAGGTATACAGCAAAGTGACTCAATTTTACATATACATACATATATAGTTTTTCTTTTCAGATTCTTTTCCATTATTTTTTATTACAAGAAATTGAATATAGTTCCCTGTGCTGTACAGTAGGTCCTTGTTCATCTATTTTATGTACAGTAATGTTTGTCTGCTAATCCCCAACCCCTAATTTATCTCTCCCAACCCTTTCCCCTTTGGTAGTCATAGTTTGTTTTCTATGTCCATGAGTCTGTTTTTGGTTTGTAAATCAAATTTGTATCATTTTTTTTTAGATTCCACATATATGTGATATCATATGACTTTTGTCTTTGTCTGACTTACTTCACTCAATATGATGATCTCTGGGTGAGATGGGGAAAGTCTTCAGGTAATTTTAGGTGCTGTATATCTTCGTATAACTCCCTTCAGGAAGTTCATATTTTTTATTGAGACCACTCATAGGAATCATTGCCCTGTATTCAAAGGAAACATCTCACAACATCCAATAAATAACAGACTTTTATACTTACTGTGCCCCACCAGAGTGCATCTGCATATGTAGAAAATTCCTTATTGGCATCCTTTTCCACCAGATAGACAAGGAAAGACGAAAAAATGAGAACCAAAAATCCTATGTACCAAGCTGTGATTAATTCCTAGATATAAAAGGAATGAAAGATTTTTAGAGGTGAAAATCATTGAAAAAGGGAAAAATATCTAAGCATGATTCCAATTCATTTTCATACATCTAGGATATTCATGATGACTTAAAAATTTTTTTAATTTATTTTTAAAGTTTTTTTTTTCTTTTTTTGAGGGAGAGTAATTAGGTTTATCTTTTTTTTTTTTTTTAATATAGATACTGGGGACTGAACCCAGGACCTTGTACATGCTAAGCACACGCTCTACCACTGAGCTATATACACATCATGATGACTTTTAAACAATCCACTACACGTTGTGTCCCCAAATGACTTTAACCAATTCCTGAAAAGATTTAGTTCGGTTTTGATAAGTTTATCAAACACCACAGCAATCAATGAAAAAGCTAAAAAAAAAAAACCCCAAACCCCCCCAAAATGAAAACTTGCTCTGTAACTTGGAACGCAAATCTTACCTTGCTGTGGGCATAAACCACTGAGCCTAGCAACTTCCAAGTGCCCCCCCTGCGGTCCATGCGCACCATACGGAGGATCTGCAGGAAACGGAGACTTCTGAGCGCAGACGTGGCGAAAATATTACCCTGAGTTTTTGCAGAAACAACTGCTATTGAAGCGATAAGCACAATGGTATCTGAAAGAAACAGATTGGAACAGCCATCAGCAGCATGACCAGGATGTTTTATTTTCCAAAACAGTATTTGAGAAAGGGTCATTTTGGCCTTTTTGAGGCACAAATGAGCAGTTCTTGAACCCCAGCCCGGCAAGGTGCTACCTGGGCTGTGTGATGGCTGGAGAGTGAAAAGGCAGAGAACAGGATCTCCTGTCATCTTAGTTCTGACCCCTTGGCCATCCTATGCTTTACCTATGCAATTGTGGACCACCTGCTACTTAGCCTTCAAAGAATGGGACAATGGCCCTCAGAAAGTTGGGTGTTTCTGGGCGCCTGAGGACTGTGGGGCAGCCTGACCCCCAACCCTGATGTCACTGCTGTTCCTGTCGGCAGAAAGGAGTTTCTGTCTCAGCCCGGATGCTGTGGCTCCCTGATTGATGCCGCGAGGCATCACAGCCTGTCCAGGTACGAAAGTGCCACTGCCTATAAAAACACCTCTTGTTTTCTTGCCAAAGAAGCTCGTCACTCCTTCCTGCAAAAAAATCATATATGTTGTGGACTCTGCAACTTTATATACTGTTTAACAACGGCCTCAACTAAGCTGAATACTCTCTCTGCATAGAGTCCTCTGTACACCTGGTGAGCCAATTATGTGGGTGCTTTGTATTCAAATTAATTAATATTATATCTGTTACAATAGAAGATGTAATTATACATACTGTACATTGCACAGGAATAGATATTTAATGTTTGGCATATTGACATTTGGCTTAAAAAATGTCTGCCCTTTTGTAAGCTAAAAAGAGAGCGAGCAGCTAATGAAAGCACAGAAAGGTAAGTGAGGACGTAATCGCTCCAGTGGTAAATATCTGAGAGGTGGAAAGTAGGCTTTGAAGTGGGAGAAAGGAAGTGGGAATGAATGGCCTCCTACGGCCATTTTAAAATAAGTCAGCTTGACCTTATCATCGTCAGATAAAAAGTCCTTCCTGCTCCAAGTGGACTGTGCATGGCAGGGTGTCCACACTCCAAAGATGAGTTCCACTTCAAGGGTGTCACCTGGGTCATGTTTCTGTGCTCCTCAGGGTTAACTGCTCTGTGACTGTTTTCATCCTTCATTCCTGCACGCAGAAAGGTCTGGTCCCCTGGTGCGGACTGAGAAGACCTTTGAGCCACTCTCCTGGTGTCTCTTCTAGGTCAGGGCATGGAGAGAGAGGGTCAGGGGTTGGGAGCACAAGGGTCAGCTGGAGGAATTTTTTCCAGTCGGATCTGAACGTGGTGTGACTTTGTGGTTAGGTACATGGAAAGCCACAAATGCATCCTTGAGTTATCATTCTCTGTAACCATAATAAATGAAAAGGAACTACATATGTTAATGCAGACACCAAAGACATTAAGTGAATAAAATTCAGTTGCAAAGCAGTATGTACAACATACTCTCATTTTAACAAAACATATATCCCACAACTAGGAAAAACACGTGAGAGTGTACAGAGGACACTACCGTTCTCTCTGGGGGAGGAGAGGTGGGGTGAGCATGTGGATGAGTGGACTTCTCACTTTCTAAGTTACTGCTTTTGGTAGTGCTGGAATTTTGTAACAATGAAACTGTCTTTTGAAATCAGGAAAAAAAAAAACTGAAAAAAAGAATCAAGTGTGAAAACTTCTCTTGTTTTCACCTTGGAGGGATTTAGTCCCAAGACAAGTGGTTGACAAAAAGACATTCCTTCAATGGCCCTGCTGAATATATATTTTGCTTTTATTTCTCATTGTTATCCTGCTTCATCACAAGTGTACAAAGGAAAGAAAAAAGTATGATTCCCTATTTACTATGTTAAAATATTAGAAGTAGTTGAAATAAGCAAATAAGTAGAAGTGTAGAAAATACAGACTTTAAATTTACTATGTAATAAATTGGTAGTTCGAGATTTGCAGATACTAAGTGCTGTAGATGAAACAGATAAACAACAAGTTTTTGTTACATAACACAGAGAGCTATATTCAATATCTTGTAATAACATATAGTGAAAAAGAATCTGAAAAGGAACATATGTATGTACATGTATGACTGAAGCATTATGCTGTACATCAGAAATTGACACAACATTGTAAACTGACAACAATAAAAAAAATAAAGTCACAAAGTTCATAAATGGAAAGAAAGTTCCTATGAGGTATTTTCTTTAGTTCTAGGTTTTTCTTACAAATGTTATATTATTTCAGTCTTTGTAACAACCGTGTTGATCAGGCATTCTACAGATATTGTACACGTGAAAAAAGTGAGACACACACAAAATGTATTAGTTTTAAAAGATCAGCTATAGAGCTGTTACACTGCAGCTGCAAAAAGGATGCTACAGAGTTAGTTCATTAGACAAAACCTTGACAAAGTAAAAAGAATCCTGTAGGTCTGAGACAATTAAAAAAATTACGCACACAGTGAATCATAATTTAAGTGTTTCAAGTCACAAAATATGCAAAGGGAACCACAGATTTGATTTAATACCCTCACTGTAATTCAGATCAGAATGAAATAAAAAATGAGCAACCACATGGCAAACAACGAACGCGGTCACAAAAATGTTTCTGGTTGGGTTACGGTCACCCACTGGAATTTTGTGTCAGTGCCACCTAGATGTTTCCTAGGTTAATATTTTAGAAATTATGGATACTCTTTACTTTTAATTTATATTTATTATTTTTGTAGTTTGTTACTTTGCATGAGGTTCCACAAGGTTCGAGTCTTGTATTATAAGTATCTAGAGCAGTGCCTGAACCATGGTAGGCATCTGATAAATGTTTATAGAATCAACTTGGGTTAATAAATATTTAAAAGTAGCTTGAGCTTTGTTCTCTTGCCACCTCAGTGGCTTAATAATTGGAACATCAATCTAAAAGACTCTTAAGTTAACCAAACCAGCACTGACTTCTACTGCAACATCATAATTCACTGCCGTCATCCATTAGTGCTTCTAAAAAGCAAATCTCACTAAGGTTGACCTTTTATTAAGTTGGGTAGGTGTGGTCTTTAAACCATCACAGGAGACTCCTGAACACCTCCTTCCACACACACCAGAGGAACCGCAGTTTCCTCTGAAGGGAATTGGGATGCGCGCTGAGCGGCTCCTACACATTGTAGGCAAAGGAGAAAAATGTTCCCATCAAGGCAGGTAGGAAAGGCTGAATGAGACACTCTCACCATAAACCCCATTTCTATCCCAGTGCTGTACAAATGAAGGGGAACCCAAACTGCCAGCTTCCCCTGAGAGCCTAATGGTGTGAATCTCACCTTTAGCACCCCAATTTTTAAGACTCCCATCAGAGAGATGGAACCCCAAAAACCTAGCTCTGCATCCATGATCACCACAAGACTGTAGCAAAGAAGCTGGTTAATGGGGGTGAGCACCCCACAGCAGCCATCACCCCACATCATCTATCACTTCCCTGGCTCAGTGTGTAGGCAGAAACGCCCACCTCCCAATCTTTTGAAAGGATTTTATTTGCATGCTTTAAAAGCTGCTCCTGGCAGGGGAGAGTATCGCTCAGTGGTAGAGTGCATGCTTAGCATGCACGAGATCCTGGGTTCGATTCCTAGTACTTACATTAAGTAAAAAATAATATAAATAAGCAAATCAAATCACCCCCCCCCCAATTAAAAAAAAATGCTACTGCCTGATGGTCAGGCTTCTAACTTTACCTGCATCTAGTGTGTAACTGCAGTTCAAAATATGGAGAGTAGCCAGTGGACACTTCCCCTGCCCTTTCCCTCTAGCCTGCTCCAAGTTGCCAGGATATCCCTGTAGGAGCTTTAATACACATCTGGCTCCCCAGGTTTTGAGGCTGCTGCTTGAGAGAAAACCCCCCGTATCAGCTGGCTTTGATAGCTAACAGAACTTGCATTCAGGAGTCCCAGAGGACTATAGCAAAGAAAGAAGATGCTCTTACTGGGTTCAGGAGCCCTGCAACCCCCCTCCCTACTCCATGGCTATATAACTGGGCCCAGTACAGAGGGAACAGGTAAAAATGCCCACTTTCTCCCTGGGCAGGGTCTAATCACCTACTTTCCTAGCTGCTGCTGGAGGGTCCAGCTTCCAACTGCCCTTCAGCTAAGGAGCTGACTGCAATCTTCCCCTTTGGGACATGATGGGTCTTGGCATGCCTTCAACTCCTGGGAGACACAAAGAACAGGGGAGGTGGTGAGACAAACACAACAGTTTTAGAGACAGCCAGAAGCAAAGGCTAGGCTCATTGATGATGTTCAACTCCTACACAAGACCAGTCTGTCAAGAACTGGGGAGGTGGCTATTCTATCTAATGCACAGAAACTAACACAGAGAGTCAAGGGACATGAAGAAACAGAATAATATATTCCAAACAAAAGAACATGATAAACGTTCAGAAACAGATCTCAATGAAACAGACAACCTAGAAGAAATAGGTAAATTCCTAGAAACATACAACTTATCAAGACTGAATCATGAAGAAATAGAAAATCTGAACAGACCAATTACTAGCAATGAGATAGAATCAGTAATCAAAAACCTCCCAACAAACAAAAAAGTCCAGGAGCAGGTGGCTTCATTGGTGACTTACACCAACATTTAAAGAATAAATATCAATCCTTTTCAAACTCTTCAAAAACAAACAAAACAAAACAAAAGAGGAAAGAACACTTCCAAACTCATTTACAGAAGTCAGCATTACTCTGATACCAAAAACAGACAAGGATACAGCAAGAAAATAAAACTACATATCCCTGATAAGTATAGATGTAAAAGCCCTTAATGAAATCTTAGCAAACTGAATTTAAAAGTATATTAAAAGGTTCACACATTACAATCAAGAAGGGTTTATTCCAGGGATGCAAGGATGGTTTGACACCTGTAAATCAATCAATGTGATGCACCATATTAACAAAAGGAAGGATAAAGATGATATAATCATCTCAATAGATGCAAAAAAAGCATTTGACAAAATTCATATACTTTCATGGTTAAAAACTCTCAACAAAATGGACACAGAGGAAATGTACTTCAGTGTAAAAAAGGCCATAAAAGAAGCCCACATAAAGCATCATACTCAATGATAAAGAAACAGAAAACTTTCCCTCTGAGATCAGGAACAAGTTAAGGATGCTCACTCTTTCCACTTTTACTCAACATAGTGTTCGAAGTCCTGGCCACAGCAATTAGGCAAGTAAAAGAAATAAAGTCATCTGAATCAGAAAGAAAGAAGTAAAACTGTTACTATTTGCAGATGATAAGATATTATTTATAGAAGACCCTAAACACTAAACCAAAAAATCCCCCTTGGAAATAATAAATAAATTAAGTAAATTTTCAGGACACCAAAGAAATATTCAAAAATTGTTGTGTTTCTGTACACTAACAACAATCTAAGGAAAAGAAATTAAGAAAAAAAAACCTCATTTACAATATCATCAAAAAGAATACAATACTTAGGAAGGAATTTAACCAAGGAGGTGAAAAATCTGCTCAGTGAAAAGTGTAAAACATTGATGAAAGAGATTGAAGAAAACATCAATAAATGGAAAGACAGTCCATGCTGATGGATTGGAAGAATTCATATTGTTAAAATGTCCATACTACTCAAAGCAATACACAGATTCAATGCAATCCCCATTAAAGTCCAATGGCATTTTTCACAAAAATAGAACAGTCCTAAGTTTGTATGGAATCACAGAAGACCCTAAACAGCCAAAACAATCTTGTGTTCTGGGGATCTATTGTATACATGGTGATTGTACTCAACAGTACTGTGTTATATCCTTCAGAGTTGCTAAGGGTAGATTTTAAATGTTCTTACCACAAAAAATAAATGGTAATTATGTGACATAATGAAGGTATATATGTGTACCAAATCAATAGGTTGTATACCTTAAACTTACACAATGTTTGTGTCAGTTAAATTTCAACGAAGCTGGGGAAAACCTGGATAGAAAAGCTTAAGCTATGTGATTAGTTAATTGTCTAAAATGTTTTTGCAACATAGGAGCGTTGTTTTAAGGGGACATAGCACATTTTTGTATAATGTAGGAACTATAGACAGCCCTCGAAGCCCACTGGCTTCAGATTAATTTGTTTATCTGCTCATGTGTTAAGCAGTTAATTGAGGGTCAAGCATCATATCAGACACTTGCATTAGAAATGAATATGCATTAATCCATCTGATCGTCAATCTACTGCAAACATCTATCAAGTTCCTACTCTGTTCCAGGCATTGTGCTAAATGCTCTATGTATACCAGTGATTGTCACTGGGGACAGTTCTGCCTCCCAGGGGACATCTGTCAATGTCTGGAGACATATTTGGTTGTCATAACTGGGGAGTGGGTTGCTACTAGCATCCAGTGGCAGAGGTCAGGGTCTTCAAAACATCCTACAATGCCCAGAACAGCTCCCTGAAAAGAGATTTCCCTAGTCCCAAATGTCAGTGGTGCCAAGGTTGGGAAAACCTGATATACCTTATTTTACTTAGTCCTCCAAATAACCCTACGATGTAGATAGAATTATTAGCATCTTCTTGCAAATGAAGACCTGGGGCTTGCAGGGGTCAACTAACCAAGGTACAACATCCTTAAGCAGCTGAGCTGACCTTTACTTGACTCCAAAGTTGCATCCTGAAGAGTTATGGGACATCATTCCTCTGATAAAGTAAATCAGAGTGACCTGGATTGGGAGACTGTGGGGGTAGGGGGAGGAGAAAGGGACAGGTTGCAAAAGCAGGTGGTTCTAAAGCAAGAATAAATTGTTATTGCATACAGCTTTTAGGAAAGCAAGACGTGCAGGCAGAATAAAGCAGGAATAAAGTGATATTAAAACAAATGGTACTTTTATGGATACATCAAGAGAAAATGAGGTTAGAGAAAGAAATAGAACTGCTAATAAACAAGGAGGAGCTTCAAAGTGCATGAAAAAAAAAAAGCATATAATCGTGAGCTCTTAAACACTTCTCCCAGCAGAAACAGAGGGGAACTAGTTGGGAAGTAGTGAGGAAATATTTATTGACTACAAGCAGCCCATTCAACACATGAAATACAGGCTTATAAGGTATTAGGAAGTAGGCACACATACTGTACTGAATCACTTACAATGATTTATGGATGAATTCCTGAGATTTGAGGAGATGGCAAAGATTTGAACAAAGTGACCTTTGAGACACAGAGGGACTGTACCAGAGCTAATCAGTAGACTCCAGCTCTGCTCCAGTATTGGTCAGCAAAACCATTATAAATTGATCTTTGTGGACTCTGTGTCAAAGGGACTGGCCATGGAAAAACTGAAAAGCCGTCATTATAAGGTGGGGATTCACATCCAAGGTTCCCCTATGGTGAACCCAAAGATGCGCTCAAAGCAAGCTCAACTGCACATCTGAACTTGACAGGCTGGGTTCTGTCACTACAATTACACGACATAATGCACCTGTTGAAAAGTGTATTTTGTGGGGGAGGGGGATAGCTCAAGTGGTGGAGCACATGCTTAGCATGCACAAGGTCCTGGGTTCAATCTCCTGTACTTCCATTAAAATAAATAAACAAGTAAAAGACCCAATTACTCCCCAAATAAAAAAAATAGCATTTTAAAAAAAGAATAAAAAAAAAAGAAAGTATATTTTAGTACACTTGGCTTAATTTAAAATCATAATGGGAAGAATGAAATCATATGGATTAAACAAAGCACAGCTGAGCACTTTGAAAGTAGTCATTGTAAGGAGAGAAACATTTTCCAGAGGTAAACCACAGAGAGGGTACGGCTTGACATCTAGAGACGGTCTGGAGAGTTTACGCTTTAAAAATTTTTGTAAATTATATTAAGAGCCTCAGAAAGTTTCCCCTAATAGCGAATATAAATTTCCCTCTTACACTTTCTCATGTCACTTTGTATCTCTAGGCAAAACAGAAATGGGACAAAGGCTCCATTTTTGATGACTATTTCTCTCACCATCTTTTTGTTCTGTATCCTTGGGCTCTTTTCAGTGGCCTCACTTTTAGTCACACTCTGGATAACTTTAATGTAATGTATGTTTTAAAATTATAAAAGCAGCAGCTGCTGGAAAATAGCAAAATCTTATACATGTGTATAAGGTAAGAAGTAAATTTATTTAATTAGCTAATTCCTGATGAATGAACTTTAGGTTACTTTAATTTTTCCTATTAAAATTATGCTGAAGTGAATAGCCCAGTATGTCTATTTTTGTAGGTATTCTTTTTTTTAATGTTTTATTTATTTTTAAATTATTGCATTATTTAATTATTTTATTTGGGGGGGGAGGTAATTAGATTTATTTATTTTTAGAAGAGGTACTGGGGACTGAACCCAGGACCTCATGCGTGCTAAGATGCACTTTACCACTTGAGCTATATAGCCTCCCCTCTGTAGGTTTTCTTTTTAAGGATAAATTCCAAGACATTGGATTGTTCGAATGAATGTTGGGGCATATTGCATTTTGACATCCAAACACCATCCAAATGATGTTGTCAACTATCACTAACAATGTATGAAAGTACTTTTCTCTTTCCTTGCTAATAAAAACCAATGCCATTAATATCCTTCATATGCAAAAATAAACTGTACTGGTAGAAAACTGGACTGAAGGCATACATATAAATTTGCCCTAGGAAGAAGTAAAAATGGCCAATAAATTATGGAAAGAAGTGCTTTATAATCTCTAGTTTTGAAATTTAAAATAGTAGTGAGGTACCATTTTAACCTACCAAACTGACAAAGTTAAAAAAAAAAAAACAGTCAATATTGTCAAGGAAGAGAAGAAAAAGTTCTTTCATGAAGATTTTGTATAACAATAAAGTAGTTTAATTTTCAGGGGGAGGGGACTTTGGCATTATATTCCAAAAGTATTAACTATTTGAAACCTTTTATTTCAGCAATTTTAGTTCTAGGAATTTAACCTAGTGAAAAAATTATAGATGTCAATAAAGATTTGCCTAAGAAGGCTTATTACACTATTACTACAAAAATAAAAAAATAGATCCAATTCAAATCGCTAATAAAATGGATTCATTGAAAACAATATTCTTTCTATCCCAGAGCATATGGAGCTAGTCTGTCTGAATTCCAACCCTGGCTCTCCCTCTTAGAACCTGGGTTACGTGGATTCAGTTACTGAACCTCTCTGTGCCTCAATTTCTTTTTTTTTTAAATTTTTTCTTGAAGTGTAGATGATCTACAATGATAGTTTCAGGTGTACAGCAAAGTGATTCAGTTATACATATATATACATCTATGTATTTCCTTTTCAGATTATTTTCCATTATATGTTATTAAAGAAACTGAATATAGTTCCCTGTGCTATACTTGCCTCATTTTCTTTATCTGTAAAATGAGAATCATAAAAGCATCTATATCATACAGATGTTGTGAGAACTAAATAAGTTAACACATTCGAAAGATCTTAGGTCAGTGTTAACACATAATAAATTTTATATAATTTATTATTAGTAGTAATAGTATTACCATGGATAACTGTGGAACAACAGATCACGTTTCAGAATATTGATGAGCTAAGAAAATTTTCCTCCAATACATCATTTTGCAAAGAATTGATTGCACAGCAGGATACACAGGTTGATACCAATTTTGCCCCTGAAAGGATTATGTATTCTTATAGCGTATATAAAACTAAATATTGTAAGTACCTCTACCTGCATGTTAACAGTGATTATCTTTGGGTGGTGGAAATAGTTTCTTAATGCATATATCTTTTATCCGAATGATCTATAATAAACGTTCATTGCTTTTGTAGTGAGAAAAAGGAGAATTATTATTTATTGGGATTTTTGTAGGGGGAGAGAAGTAATTAGGTTTATTTGTTTATTTATTTTAATGGAGGGACAGGGGATTGAACCGAGGACCGCATGCATACTAAACGTGTGCTCTACTGCTGAGCTAGACCCTCTCTTATTATTTATTTAAAATAAGAAACAATGACCCAGGAAGCTGGCCCATTGGCCAAGATCATTTATCTAGTCAGTGGAGGGAATGAAGGGAAAAGGGTATTTAACGAGTGTCTCGGGTGAACAGGGCTCTGTGCGGTGCTTAGCACACAGATTCTATTCCAATCCTTCTCCATCATGGCCCTCGAAGGAGACACAGAGGTGGTGAGTGTGGGCTTGGTGAGAGAGTGCCCAGATACTCCTAGCAAACAGGGATGTAGGCAAGTCAACCAAGGCTTAAATGTGAAACTTCAAGAAATAAAGTATTATTAAGAATAGGGAAAATAATCACTTCCAGATGATTGGCATTCATATAAATTTAGCAGAAATCGTATTAACAAATTTTTATATTTGAAGTTTTTCCAGTGGGAGAGAAGACTATAATAGAGTAGTGGTCAGTCTGTCCCATCTAGGAGGGACCGGTGCTGCAGGAACTTGTAAGTTTTCAATGTACCATGTATATATCCTGTGCCAGATGCTGGATTGACAACAAAACAGCAAGACAGGGAGGAACTGAAGTTGTGTGGTTCCACTGTGTTCTCCTATGAATGCAAAATCCTAACCTCTCAAAAGGAACAGAGATACAAAGTGTGGAAGAATAAAGGGCACTGGACAGTGCCTGGCTTAACCATCAGTTCTGTCCTTAACCCACGCTGTCACGACCTCCCTCTCAGGGATGGTTTCCATGGCTTCAAAGTGAGGTGGACTGAAGTGGGAAGTCCCAGGAGGCTTTCTAACTCCGAGTTTCTAGAATTCTAAGTGGTATGTTCTTTATTTGGACACGAAGTCACAAGGCCAGTTTAAGAGGACACTACCATGGTGGGACAAAGGGTGAGAGCAGCTTTAGAAGGACCCCAGAAGGGACTGGATCCGGGACACGTGAAGGTGGAGGTGTTGAGACTTGCCAAAGTGTGGCACACAGAAGGGCATCTAAGGGTGACTTCAGGGTTTTTGGCCTGAGCAACTGAGTGAATGAAGGCTATTTGTGGAGATGGGGGATGACTGTGGTTGCAGCGGGGAGCAAAAGGAGGGCTATCTGAGGGGGTGCCTTGTCAATTTTGAGATGCCCTCTAGACATCACATAGACAGTATGAGAGGCTGGGGTTTGGGGAGAAGTCAGAGTTATAGAGTCAGGTAACGGGTGTGTGTGTGTTTTATGCCACAGGACTAATCTCCAATATCAGTCATATACTGAAACTATTGCTTCAGAGTGTGATCAAAGATGTTTAATTTCAGATGTGGGTTACAGATTGGAGGATGTAAGTGTAAGGAAGCAGTGTTTCTGTGTTTATAAAACAGGAAAGAAGCAGTTGTCCTCGGAGAATCGCTGTGAACTAGGTGGAGGCAAATATCCTATTTAAGGCAACGCTTGTACCTTGAGTAAATCACCTAGGTGCAATCCCATCAGTCCTCAAAAAATCAAAAGGATGAGAAGTCACGGTTTTTCTGGATGATTCAGAGCATGTTTTAGGGCAATGACATGGTGGCTTGATATTATGTTCCTTTATATAGAAAGTACAAGGATGGCTTTTAGAAGCAGCAGTTTTGCACGCTGATGTCCTCAGATGTTTAAACTGTTCACCTAGTGCCTATTTTCATACATACCAAATGGCAAACCTGCAGTCAGTTTCGACTTCACACAGCCCCATACCGGTATTTGGCTTCATGTCTATAAAAAGATTTGGATTTCTACCAAGGAGTGATCATAGTCAAAACTTCTCCTGGAAATCCCCTAACACCCTATGATGAAATCTAAGGCTTAGATATCTTGTTCAGTGTGCTCACCTGAATGGTCATGCTCTAATAATGAAACAATGATGTCATTTATAGGGTTATATTTACAGAGTGAAAACAAAATACCTAACTTCAATACTCCTGTTTTGGACTTACTCTAAACAGTCACATAACTTTTTGAAGCTTGGCATCCATTTATGTTTAGTAGTGTTGGCTTATGTAATTTTTCTTCCACGTGATACTTATGTGAAACTTGATACTTTCAGATGACATGCAGGTTACAGTGAATCATCACCTACTAGTAAAAGTTTTTGAAAAGCTGTCTTCAGGAGCTTTTTGAATAGGCTCTGCTATTTGGATTTGGCAGATGGAGATGCCATTTCATCTAAAATGTCACTAACCAAAGGACACCTATGGAAGGGAATTTATTCTAAGTATTATCTGGGGATATTGAGAATTACCTGGTACACCTGGCTCTCAATCTTTTTCAATGCACAATTTCTTATTTTTAGAAATAAGAAATAGATACAGTTTAGGCTTCTGGAAAATCCTTAGGGATAAACACTGGGGTGTGAAAATGGACTTTTCCTTCTGTGAAGAAAGAAAAGATAGTGTTTTAAAAGAGTGAGTTTGAAGACAGGCTCAAGGATGTATTGTGCAACATGGGGAGTATAGCCAATATTTTGTCATAACTGTAAATGGAGGGTAACCTTTATTTATTTATTATGGAAGTATGCTTGGTTTACAACGTTGTACTAATTTCTGGTGTACAGCATAGTGATTCAGTTATACATACATATATATTCCTTTTCATATTCTTTTCCATTATGGGTTACTACAAGATATTGAATGTAGTTCCCTGTGCCATACAGTAGGACTTTGGTGTTTATCTTGGAAAATAACCTTTAAGAGTTGTATAAAACATAAAAATAATTATTTTTAAAGAGTGAACTTGAGCAAATACAAGCCACAAATACCTGACACTCATTATAGTTTTGAAAATCCTACTGATTGTCACGTGCAGGTCTGTTACATCCATCTATCTATATTTTCGGGGGATTATGAATCAAACAGATCGTGTTTAATTACTCGCCTAAGTTCCATCTTTAATTATCAAATCCTTGGCAAAATTTGCCCTCATTGGCACTAGATAAAGGGCAGTTTTTAGAACTTTCTAATTTCATATTTGCTTCTACGTGTTACTGTTCGTGAACTCTACAGAGCATATCACTGTTCTCGTCCTTGCAGTAACCCAGCGATGCTTGTACAAGATGATACAGTAAGTCACTTCCAGAGGTAGGATTAGCATTCATGGTAACGACTCCCGAAGCTGCAGCTCAGACTACAAAACTCGCACTCTCATAACAAATCCTGCAGCTATGAGGACAAAGCCTGCTTTGGGCTCACTTTCTTTTCACAGTCCATCCCCTTCCCACTGCCTTGAGCTTTTTGAATAAGACATGCTCTGTTTAAAGGAGAAGAAAAACCAAGGTTTATTGAAACCATGTGATGCTGCAACTTGAAAATCCTTTGTAAAGAGGCTGTGGATGCTTAGCTGAGATCAACACCACTGGGGCGGGCATTTTCCCACAAATGAAATACAGAGAGAAGCATCCAGAGAGTATAATTCAAAAACAGTTTCGGATGCGCACATTTTAACACAATGCCCAGTAAATATTCTGGAAAACCACAGAAACTTGATAAGAGCAGGATTTCAACGTCACACAGTGGCCAATGTCCTAAGGATTAGCTACACAACTGTGACCTTCACACTCAAACCCTCATTTGGAGTCTGCAGGAGCAGCTAAAATCAAATATTTCAAACATTTTGCAAAAGGCAGAAGTCAAAGAATTGAGCAAAAGGCAGCGTGGGAGTAGAAGAGGCTCCTGGAAAGGAGGCTCCAATGACAAGCATGCAAAATCAGCACTTTGTGAAAAAAAATATCATCACATCCACATGACCAAATTAAAGCAGCGAACAGAAGGAATTAGATTAAAAAAAAGACAAAAAACAGTCAGGCAAAAAGTATTGCTCTGAAAATTCCTGATAACCGAGGTAAGGATGTGATTTTTTTTTTTTGTCTTGCACTGCTTGGATAATTTGCCACATTTTCCCCTTGATTTCCTTATACTGTTTTTACACTGTATAGTGAGGGCACAGTGGGGGTGAGATTCTGCATGTGAATATCTACCAGATTGCAATTTTTTGGAATTTTTTAATTGACTCAATAAGCATTTATTATGTCCAGAGACTGCTAGGACCTGGGCTTCTAGTGGTAAAGGGCATGGTGGGCCGTAGATGGAGTGGACAAGAGAGATGACCCCTGCCGGCACAGAGGTGAGAGGACAGTTGGAATGGAAGAACTAGACAGAGTCACCAAAATCTGGGGTGACACATGTTAAGATGGGAAAAATATAGGGAACAAAGTACAGGCTCTGTTAACCTAGTTAAGGGGCCAGAAAGCCCTTCTGTGAGAAATGTAGGTTAAGCTGTAATTAACAATCAGTCAAAAACAAAGCTACAAAACCAGTCTTATTAACCCAATATTCTTTAGGTACCGTAACACAACCGTGTCTGAAATGATCACATCTAAAGAGCTCTAGACTCAAAAGTACCTGGCCTGGTTCCCTCCCCAACTTCTCTTCTTTAAACTAAAATTTATTCTTATTTAAGATACACAGACTCTTAAATTCTAGGAATTTAGTATTGAGGGAGATAATTTAAGAAAAAACTATCAGCAAAAACGTACAAAGAGGTTTTACTGAAATGATAAGTTTTTTTTCTGATTGTATTTGTCAATTCTTGGATTGATCAGAGATAATACTGAACCCATCACTTAAAATTTTTTAAAGATTTGCATTCCTTTTTTATTGAAGTATGGTCAATTTACAATGTTGCGTCAGTCTAGTGTAGAGCATCATGTTTCAGTCATACATGTACACACATATATTCCTTTTCATTATAGGTTACTGCAAAACATTGAATATAGTTCCCTGTGCTGTACAGAAGAAACTTGTTGTTTATCTATTTTATGCATAGTAGTTAGTATCTGCAAATCTTGAACTCCCAATTTATCTCTACCCACCCCTTTTCCCCCCTGGTAACCACGTTTGTTTTCTATGTCTATGAATATGTTTCTGTTTTGTAAATAAGTTCATTTGTGTCTTTTTTTCCCCTTAGATTCCCACATATAAGTGATATCATATGGTATTTTTCTTTTTCTTTCTGGCTTACTTCACTTAGAATGATGATCTCCAAGTCTATCCATGTTGATACAAATGGCATTATTTTAATCTTTTTTATGGGTGAGTAGTATTCCATTGTATATATACACCACAACTTTTTTATCCAGTCATCTATCGATGGATATTTAGGTTGTTTCCATGTCTTGGCTACTGTAAATAGTGCTGCTGTGAACATTGGGGTGCATGTATCTTTTGGAATTATAGTTTTCTTTGGATATATGCCCAGGAGTGGGATTGCTGGATCATAGGTTAACTCTATTTTCAGTTTTTTAAGGATTCTCCATATTGTCCTCCATAATGGCTGCACCAAATTATATTCCCACCAACAGTGCAGAAGGTGAACCCATTATTTTTATAACTCAGGTTATACGACTAACAGCTGAGTATTTACTGCATGCCAGGCACTAAGCTAAGTGTTTTACTTGCATTATCTCATTCAATCTCCTTGGGCAATCTCTTGAGTAGGTACAACTAAAATTCCAAGTTTAAAATTAAAGAAAGGTAGAGAGGGCAAATTAAGGCAGAACACAGAACATCTTCATTTAGGATAGGGCTTTGTTAAGAGAGTTAAAAAATGCTAGTCCATGCTACATCAGCCTAGGACGGAGGACGTTCACATGGAAATCCTATGGTAAGTTATCTCTGGCATTGTTCTTCTCAATGATAAAAAAGCCTTGAGTAGGTGTGAAATTTTGCACAACTGCACATTATATGAGCGGATCCACCCATCCTGATACTCCTATGCAATTATATTAACAGTAGCCAGCATTTACACTGGGCTCACTCTGTGCAGGTAACAGTTCTTTTTATTCAGGTTTTGAATAGTTAATATATTTATTTGGGTGAAATATCAAAATGACATAAAGAGACAAAATGACATAAAGAGAAATCTCGCTCCTTACCCTTGTCCTTGTTTACTTTTTCTCTACTTACTATCAGCAATTTTACTCTTTTAAAAAAACTCTTCCAACATTTCTTTATATACATAAAAGCAGAATGAATATATACTATTTTTCTCTTTTTCTTACACAAAAAAGTATCACACTAGATATGAAATGTTGTAACATCTGTTTTCTTTGACTTACTATATCTTGGATCCTTTGGTAGGTATATTGAAAGACCTTCTTGATTGTATTCCCAGTTTATTCAGCTATACTTATTACTCACTACAAATTGATGGGAAGACCAGGAAGGAGGATTCCTGGCTCACAGAGTAAGTGCTGTGTAATTTTCGTAGATAGTGACACTTTTCCGTAAGGGCAATACCTCTGTACACTCCTGTGGAGTTTCTGTACCGGTCTCCTCTCAGTCTCACTACAAAAGTAACCGGTCAGATTCTGGAATTCTACTGATCTGACAGGTGAGAAGATGCTGTCATTTGTATTTCTTTGTTATGAGTGAAACTGAGTATGTTGAAAAGGCACGTGTGTGTTTCTTTTTCTGTGGACTATTTGTGCCTATTAATTTTCCATCCTTTATTTTCCACTGGGCTGTTGGATTTTTCTTCTGGGTTTCTAGAGCTCCTTACAGTTTAAGATGATTAACTTTTTGTCTCTGATAGCTGTAAATATTTTCCTACATTTATTTTTTGACTCTGCTTGTTGTTTGTTTTCTTTTGTTTTAGTATGCAGTAGTCTTTGATTTTATGTACTCTAATCATATCTTAAAAACATTTTATACAGGCTAAAGTTATCAATATTTTCTTCTATGGTTTCTGTAGTTGTAGTTATAGTTAGAAAAGCCTTTCTAGTTCCAAGGTTATAAGATAATTTATCTATTTCCGCCATCCAGTGTCTATGGATCTTATATGATTTAAATCTTTGATTTATTTGGAGTTTATCTTGGAATATGCTACAATAGATATGCATCCAATCTGATCTTTTTCCAAATAAGTTATGAGTTGTTCTGACATTGCTTATAACCAGAGTGAGTATGGAGTTGAGATTCATGAATTTGTGGGGTGGTTACTAACTTTTGAGAAAATGTCTTTTCTGTTGATTATGGTGGAAGAGCCACTGAGAGATGTTGAGGAAAGTTTGGGAGGAAAAGCAGAATGTTAGAGAATAGTTTTAAGAATAGGAGGAGTTTTTATGGTTACCAAAGGGGAAAAGGCAGGGAGGGATAAATTAGGAGTATGGGATTAACAGATACACATTACTGTACATAAAATAGATAAACAACAAGGACCTACTGTAGAGCGCAGGGAACTATGCTCAGTTTCTTACAGAGACATATAGGGGGAAAGAATATGAAAAGAAAGTATATATATATGTAGCTATGTATGTGTATGACTGAATCACTTTGCTGTACACCTGAAACTAACATTGTAAACAACTACACTTCAATAAAAAATGAAAGAGAATAGGGGGAGGTTTGAAAGGCATGGGATTAGGGAGAACAAATGACTTCTTTTTAGGTCACATTAGGACTGTGGATTTTGGGCCCAACCTGCTATAAAGCAGGTTTAAACATTTTATTTTGTGGGAGTCAAGCTTTGAGGCTCTGATGTGGTTATGTGTGCCCTGTAGCAGGCAAGTATAGTTGGTATTGTTTGAGTAAGGACTTTTTACAAAGTAGAGTTGGATTTAAGTAACCGATCTTCAGGAGTTCGTACAGTGTTGGCTTTTTATATTTATTGGTCTCTCAGCACTTTACCTACATGAACATCAAGCTTACATTCATTTCCCATGAAGAACTGCTCCTTAGTGGGCTACATTTTCATTTGTTTCTTGACCCACGTGGTTAAATATGAATTTCCAGAAACTTCTGCTTATTAAAATAATTTAAATAGAAAAACAGAGAAGTGGAAACATACTTTTGTAGGAAACTATTAAATGTCATTTAACTCAGAGTAGCTGTAATTTACTGTCATGAAGTATTCTAGGCATTTCTACATTTTAAAAGAGAAGCAGTTTGGCAGTTTCTGATAAAGTTAAACAAACATTATATGACCCAGTTATCCCACTCCTGGGTGTTTACCCTAAAGAAATAAAAGCTCATGTTCATACAAAAACCTCTACATCAATGTTCATAGCAGCTTTACTGATAATAGCCCAAATCTAGAAATAAGCCAAATGACCTTTAAGAGGTAAATGAATAAACAAACTGTGGTACATCTCAATCATGGAATACTATTCAGCAATAAAGACAGAAGGAACTACTTATATGTATAACTGAATTGCTTTGCTGTACACCTGAAACTAACATTGTAAATCAACTACACTTCCATGAGAAATAAAAAAAAAAAGAAGGAACTACTGATGTATGCAATGACTTGGATGGATCTCAAGAGCATTTCTCTGAGTGAAAAAACAGCCACTTTCAAGAGATTGAATTTATGACAATGATTGAATTCACATAACATTCTAAAAATGACAAAATTACAGTGATGGAGGACAGATGAGTGATTCCCAGGAGCTAGGACTTGGGGTGGGAGTGACTCTGAAGGAATAAACAAGGTTCTTTTCTTTAAGGGGATGGAAAAGTTCCGTATCTTGATTGTGGTGATGGTTAAATTAACCTGTCCATATGGTAAAATTTCATTAAGGAATACACACACACACACACACACACACACATATATAAAAATATAAAATAAGTAATTAATAAATTATAAATTATAATAAAAATAAACTATGTAAGTTATATAAATTATTTATATATATATATAAATTAAGTGCATGCAAAAATTGGTGAAATCTGAATAAGGTATTCAATTTAGCTAGTAAAACATCCATCTACTTCCTGGTTTTGGACATTGACTGTACTCACGGAAGGTGCTGTCACTGGGGCGAGCTGGATGAAGGGTATGTGGGTACATGGCAACTCTCTCTACTCTTTTTTATTTGTGTTTTTTATGGAGAGGAGGTATTAGGTTTATTCATTTATTTATGTTTAGAGGCGGCACTGGGGATTGAACCCAGGACCTCGTGTGCTAAGCATGCGCTCTACCACTTGAGCTATACCCTCCCTCAACTCTCTACTCTTTTTGCAAGTTTTAAGTACAAGTAAGGTTATTTCAAAATAAAGAACTGTAAGAAAAGGCCAAATCTTACGAAGATGACTGTTGGGGAATGGAACTGCATTTTTACGATACTAACATCTATTTTCTTTTGGGCATCACATCAGCTAGTGTCTTTGGTTGCGGGGAGACTTGGGGATAGGAATCAGACCTTGTCACATGGTTTATTGGTTTGTTTCTGCATGTGAGTGATGTAGGGAGATGATGTGGTATCACAGAAAGTTGTCGGGCCCTGATACAAGTAAATCTCTCTTTTTGTTCTGATTGTTTGCTTCTCTGCAGTGTGACCCTTGCTAAAGCCCTTAACCTAAGTCTCAGTTTTTCAATATATATTGAAATATATATTGGGTCATAACCTTTTTCAGCTTCAGTAAGATTGCTATGGGGGTTATATGAGGTGGACCATAAATCAGATTTACACTTTAAATCTTGAGATTTTTATTCCTGTTCATGTAACACCAAGTAGCCAAATCCTAACTAACCTCCTGTGATAGTCAGCTTCAAAGGAAGATTTCTTATCTAAATTTGGCTCTTAAACTACTGTCCCTTTCCTCATGTGGATGCAGGAAACAGAAGAGATGGACCAACCAGTTCATAGCCACAGTGAGTTAGCAGAAAAGTAATCAAAAGTCAAAGATGAACTAAAGCCTCCCTCATTTTCTGTTCCAAGGAAGGCTTGTGAGGTGAGCATTTAATTCAATGTGGTTCATTCTTTTAACCCAAAAGGAGTGCCGAGGAGAAACTATGCACTCTTTTTTCTCTTATTATTAGTTTAAAAATCAGTACTTAAAAAATTACTATTTTTTTCTGAAGTGTAGTCGATTTCCAATGTTAGTTTCAGGTGTACAGCAAAGAGTAACATCAGGACGTTTTATATCTGACAAAAAGATGGTTCTGCAGCATTTTCAAGTGGAACCTTTACTTATGTTTCCAAGTGAGAAAAATCAAGCAGTCTTTTGCTGACTGCAGCCTGGGCAATTAAGCTTATCTTTCTCTTGGCGGCGGAACTCACCTGGAACAGCTGAAAATCTGGACCCTGAGAGAAGATGCAAATCTCTGTAACGTGTCTTCCACCAACTTGCTAATAAATTGATTTTGCCTGCTCCCTCATTACTCTTCTATGTGGAGATTAAGTGGATTATACTGTAATTAAATCTGACTTGCAGGAGGTAGTCTTTAGAGCAATGAGCCACGGGGAGGCTGCTATTCTGCCTCCAGCCTGGTGCTGACGTCGGAGTTGAGCACAAAGCATCCTGCTTTACAGGGGCTTCAAGCTTTCTGTGTATTGAGTGGGATAAACAATGTCTCAGAGGGACACGGTGCTGCTTTCCGAGCTCTGTATTCTAATGAAGCTCCAAATTCCGCTACAGAAAGTTACTCTTTGAAGACTTAAAGTAGCATTCAAATGTTTGTTGTGACTCTTACTAGCAATGAAGCTTTAAAATCTAATTTTAAAAGCCTCCTCCAGCACTGTACATGATCCACCCTCTTAAATACTGCAGTCAGCAGTGCACTGAGTCGTTCTTAGGTCATTATTAAAAATAAAATAAAAAGTACTGTAAAGACGTACTGTGGACTGTTTTCAAAGCCACACGTGGTGGTTTAGCTGCAGGACTTCCACTGGTGGTAATGGGACTCCCACTGGCAAATTCCAAGCACCACTTCGAAAATTGACCCCATGGTGACAGTTTAATGCTTCTTACTGGTCATAAGTCTTCAAATTACACCTCCAGGCAAAGAGGGACAATTTCTCAAAGGACATAATCTTTAATGAAATAAATCTGCATTGAACACTGTAACTCCGTGTAGGGACTTGCTCACTGGTGAACGTTACCACTGGGGATGTGAAAAACTTTCATCACATTCATCTAATTCCAGTTGCTCACAGGAAATAACACATTTCCTTTTCGGTTTGGAAACTTCATGTTTCTAAGGGTAGATATAGAGACGTGTGGAAAAGCCAGAGGGAGTAGTTTTATATTTTTCCAAAGGGTGATAATTTGTATGTTGCCGATATGAAGTTCAAACAGGCAGAGATGATGAAAAACCCACGGCCTTATATAGCTGTACTTTCTGTTGCCTGATTAAAAAAAATTTTTTTAACCCAAATATCTAGCCTTAGGCCCACCAGCACTGTATTGGAACTTCGCCTGCTGGCACATCTTAGATGCTGCCTTGTATCCGGTGACTATTCACAGCTCCCAGGGCGTGACTCTTTGTCCAGCATCTCCCACTGCTTGTGCACTGCTCACTGAGCCCCAGCCAGCGTGACTGAATGTCTCTTCCTTGTACAAGCCAAGCTCATTGGGTCTCAAGAATCTTTGCAATGACTATTCCCTGGCCTGGAGAGATCTGTGTCTACATCCTCACTGCTGGCTCCTTAATATTCAGGTAGACTTGGGTGTCCACTCGTTAGAGTCTCTTGGGCACCTCCACTCTGAGGAAGCCCCCAATTGCTTTGTCTCATTTTCTGTATTGCACTTATCTCTAGTTGACATTATCTCATTTTTATTTATTTTTATTTTTATTTTTTTGGGGGGGGAGGTAATCAGATATTTATTTATTTATGTATTTAATGGAGGTACTGGGGATTGAACCCAGGACCTTGTGCATGCTAAGCGTATGCTCTACCACTGAGCTGTACCCTCCCCTTGTTTTTTAAAAAATATGTTTGCATATTATTTTTCTCTGTTCACTGAAATATTAGCCTGTGAATAAAAACATACTGCCAGCCATATCAGTAAACAGAGGATGCTGCGGCCATCAAGTCATCAGCCACTGACAGTGAGTTGAGGGAACTCAGGGTGCAGACAAGCAGGCAGCCTGGCCGCTGCAGCCACCCCCAGTGGTGCCCCCTGAGGGGCTCAGGCTGGGAAAGAACAGGACGCTGGCCCTAGAGAGCTGGATGCATATCAAGGGAATGATTTCAATAAGCCCAGACCTTCGGACCTTCCCAAACACAAAACAGCACTAAATTCCTTAACTTGAGATATCTGGTTTTCTTTAATTGACAGTAATCTTTTGATGTTCCGACTACCTGGTCTTTGTTGCCCAAACTCCCTACATCTCCTGGCTTCTAGCTTGTCACTTTCGAATGGTCTCTTAGAGCAATCTGAGGGGCTGTATCATGGGCTTGAGTGCTCAGGAAGTTTGCCGAATAAAACATAACTCTTAACTTTTGGGTTGTGCATTTTATTTCAGTTGACAAGCCCTACAGGAAGGAGGACACTGCACACTTAGTGCAACACAGCCACCCCTGCCCCCACCGCCAGCATCTAGAACCATGTTTGGACATAGTGGACATTATAAAAATGTTTGTTGGATGACTGAGCTCAAACCCCAGGATATCTTCCACTCCTCTCTCTCATACAATCAGAAACAGTATTGTATATCCTTTCTTCCACTACTTCTGCCTCCATTACCTTTGCTCTGTATCAACACAAGTCTCTTTCCTTCCAGTTTTGCCCGTCTCTAAGGGCACAGGAGAGAGACTGTCCTCTTATAGGTGGGGCTCATGTTTTATTCATCTTTGCACCCTTTGCACCTAAGATCACGTCTGGCACGTACTAAATGTTCTTTCTGAATGAATTTTCTTTAACATTTGATAATATAGAATATTAGTACAATAAATCATAGTGCTCCACTGAAGTTTATGGAAGGGGTGGGAAATAATCTTTATTCATTTCCCTCTAAGGACATCCTCTATAGGGTCAAGTCATATCAGCTAACCAAGCTTCATCATAAATTCAAATTTGTGCACAGGTCAGCGATTCCCTAAACATGTCTCCAGTGGTCTACTGCCATGGCAACCATTCAAAGGCATCTCTGGGAGTGATCTCATTTACCCTGGTGATGTCTCCAATTACACAATACCCAGAGAGCCTCACGGTAACATTGCTCAAGAGCATCATATACAAGGCAAGTAAGTCTACTTTAGAGCTTAATTTCTTCTTTGCTGTTGGAGAGCAGCAACAGCTAGCCTGATTTAGGTGAAATAATAAGGCTGATCAATAAGGCTGATGCTGAGATTAGTGTTGTTTTGTGAAGTCTGGCTTCTTGTTCAAAGATTTCAGATTATAAATGATGAACGTAAAATTATGTGGTTCTCTGTAAGTGGATGATAATGGACAATGTTAATTCAATTTAGTTTAAAAATCCTAATAAACAGTAAGAGCAATTCTCTCTCAGTTGGGTGGTGTGGTGCTCTGGGAAACAGACACTTGGTCATTGTCCTGGGTTCCTTGCACGCAGGTCCTAGAACCCTTGGGATCTCTGGGTGAGAAGCGCCTTTGTGGGCCAAGGAGATGGTTGGTAGCTGGGGGTCCCTGGACGGCTTGCAGATGGGGGCTGGTTACCAGAAAGACAAAGGCATGGGTAGAGAGTTAGAACTTTCAGCCCCCCAGGACCCCTGGGAAGGGAAAGGAGCCTAGAGACTGAGCCCAGTCACCAACAGCCAATGATTTAATCAACTGCGCCTGTGTGATAAAATCTCCATGAAAATCTCTAAACCATGGGGTTGGGAGAGCGTCCAGGGGCTAAACGCACTGAGGTGCTGGGAGGGTGGTGTGACTGGAGGGGCGTGGAAGCCCATGTTAGTCATCTCTTTGCCCCAAATATCTTGCCTTAAGCCTCTCTTCCATTTAGCTATTCTTGGATTGTAGCTTTCACAATAAACTGTTAATACAATATACTATGATATAAACATATTATATAAAAATATACTGTAAAGTACAGCACTGTCTTGAGTTTTGTGTGCTTCCAGTGAGGTGAGGAGGTTATCAGAACCCCCAATATCATAGTCAACCAAGCAGAAGTGAGTGTAGTCTGGGCACCTCCTTGTGGCTGGAGTCTGAAGTCAGGGAGGGGGGAAGCCCTTGGGGGGACTAAGCCCTTAACCTGTGGGGTCTGCTAATGCCAGTTGTTAGTGTCAGAACTGTACTGAGTTGTTGATGCCCAATTGGTATCTGGAAAGTTGGAGAATTAGTTGGTGTGAGGAAAAAAACCCCCACATATTTGGTGTCAGAAGTGCTGTGAGTAAAAACAGCTCATCAGGTAAGTACGTTTTTCTAGAGTGAAATTCTGGTTCTTTCATCTACCGTCTTTCTAACTCTGGACCAGTTTCTTAAGCCTTACTGTACTTCCTCATCTTTAAATAGGGCATTACAGTTCTCACACAGGATTAAATAAGACAATACTTATAGGATGATAGAGCAGTGCCTATCAAGCAAGTCTCAACAAATACCTGCTGTTATTAACTAAAGGGACTGAAATGGCTTTAATGTTCTGTGATCAATCAATCCGACAGGGTTTAATTATCCTCAGATGGTCCAACTAATCATATGGAAGGAACTATACTCACTGAAGGAGTTTGAACATTTAGAAGTAAAGAGAAGTAGCAGAGGAGCATCTGACTGACAGGAAGTAACCCGAGAGAACAGAATTTCTACTCAAGGGTAGAAGAGATTGGATGGCGTAGAAAATGATGCAATTCAAGAGTGTGTATCTTCAATTAAAAAACAAAAGAGAGACAGAAATGGACTTAACAAAACAGAAACAGACTCATAGACATAGAGAACAAACTCATGGTTAACTGGCGGTGGAGGGGGAGTGTGGGGAGGGATAAACTGGGAGTGTGAGATTTACAGATACTAACTAATATATACAAAATAGATAACAAGTTTCTATTCTACAGCACAGGAACTATATTGAATATCTTACAATAACCTACAATGAATAAGAATCTGAAAAGGAATATATGTATGTACACGTACCACTGAAACATTATGCTGTACGCCAGAAATTGATGCAACATTGTAAACTGACTAGACTTCAATAAAAAAATCAGAAAATAAAAAAGAGTGTGTCTCTTAGAACAAGACATGGAGGAGTCGGAGAAGTAGAAAATGGCTCTTAAATCTCCAGTTTAGAAGCCAGTGACAAGTGGCAGTTTTGGGAGCCCCTGCTACAACTTTTGAACAGATCAGCAGCTGAAGTCGCCTTTTAATAAGATGAGCTCACAGATATATTAGAGTGGTCTTGGCTGTGTGGAAGATTTTAACAAAACCTTTGATTTTTGTTTTAGCCAAAGAAGAAGCTGGTTATTTTTTTTTTTCTCGTTAAAAAAGTGCACTTGCTGGCATTTTCCTGAGTGACTGCTATCTCGTGTCAAAGGCATGCAGCCTCAGTTCACGGGGGAAACATCTGTGCTGTGGTTTGTCTCTTTTGTCCTCTTGTGGAAGTATTACACTGAAGGAGAAATGTTAAAATAGCAATAAAAGTCAACTTATATTTAGCATCAACTACAGATCCAAGATTAATAACAGGCTGGTGTTTTCTGCTTCTCTGAGAGGCATCCAAGACTGAAACATACGGCCATGATATATGTCTTTAGAAAGAGTCACTGGGGAATCCAAAAGAGCCACTGTGAGGAGCGATTTGCTGGCTCCCTGACACATCAAGCTCATTATCATGATCTAAGTACCAGGCTTGGGTACTATCTGCAGTTTTCACGTAGGTCATTAATGAAAGCTAGAAAAAGGAGTGACTGCAAAGTCAGTCTCTGAGGTTATTTCACGGATTTTCCATACTGGGGCTCACTGAGTGAGTGATTTGTGTTTAAATGTAGAGAAATCAGAAAGAGGGCCATCCAGGTAAATGAAGGGGAAGTCCGCACAGCCACCCCTAAATATGCCTGATTCTCCTAATCGCAGCACAGTGACTACTGCCCAGGGCTGTAGAAACGTTATCTCAACAAAGTCTCAGCGGAGAGATGGATATCGAACACATAGGTACAAGGGAGAATTCTGTAATTCAAGAAAAGCTCCCCAAATCAAGGAGAGATAAATCAATATGGTCATGAAAGAAAGCACCTAATTAAAAAAAACTGAACAGATATTTTTCTCCCCTTGGGTAACAGTTGTTCAAAGTATATTTTTCAAACACAAGCATATAATGATTTTATGATTTCTTAAATCAACAATACTTTGCGATGCTCTGGTTCTGGCTAGAGTGCAAAGGAGGAGAGGGTAGCCGTTCAGGAGGAGAAGTTCTAAAGTTTCTGGGAATTAGCCTATGGGACTTCTATTGACTTGTGTCCAAATGTTATCTGTTGGTTTACAGGGTCCAACACTACACAAGGCTCACTGGCTGACAATGTAGTAGCTTCTGTTTGTTTCCAGTTGGAAAGAACAACACTGTGGGGATTACAGAAAGCATTTCCCACACGGCAGGCACAGCCAGCCTCCCACGAACTTTTCTGTATCCTTTTGTGTATGAAAACTATCGTCAGCCATGTCAGGAAACAGAGGATGCTGCGGCCATCAAGTCGTCAGCCACTATTGCCGCCCCTGACAGTGAGGGGAGGGAACTCAGGGTGCAGACAAGCAGGCAGCCTGGCCGCTGCAGACACCCCCAGTGGTGCCCCCTGAGGGGCTCAGGCTGGGAAAGAACAGGACACTGGCCCTAGGGAGCTGGATGCATATCAAAGGAGTGATTTCAATAAGCCCAGACCTTTGGACCTTCCCAAACACAAAACAGCACTAAATTCCTTAACTTGACATGTCTGGTTTTCTTTAATTGACAGTAATCTTTTGATGTTCGACTACCTGGTCTTTGTTGCCCAAACTCCTATATATCCTGGCTTCTACTTTGTCACTTTGGAACGGTCTCTTCGAATGATCTGAAAACCTGTGTCCCAGGCTGAGTCCTCAGAAGGTCCGCTGAATAAAATACAACTCTCAACTTTTAGGATGTGCATTTTATTTCTGTTGACAGTTTCTTGAAGGTTCAAATCTTCTAAAAATATTTGGGTGTGTACTTGGCATGTTCAGAGTGATCAAATCTTACAAACACATGAAATCTTGAAAGATCTTAGCCACATTTCCAAATTCAGAATAGTTGTCACGGACAGATGAGAGAGATACTTTTTCCTTTGCCATTTTGTGCAGTGAATTAGGTTGAACAAGGAAACTACAAGGTTCACCTTACACTGTACTCTGTCACTTGATCTGGGACACCCATCACTTCTATGGCCCTCTTAAGCAGGCCTAGAAGGTTCCTCGAAAGTAATCGGTAACAGCCTGCTGCCTTCAAACAGGTGACATTTGGTTCCTCTGTGAAGATTATGTTTTACTGACCTCATACCAAAAAGCCACATTTGAACATGTTTCACTTGGACAACTCAGTTGGACCATGAATCAGACTGTTACTTGTCCATTAAATAAAAGACTGAAAAATGTGTAGTTATTCTAAATGTACCTACAAATCTTATTTCTGTTCTAATGGGGATTCATTACATGCTGATCCATGAAATTTTCTTCCAAAGCAATTGATTTACTAGAGGTAATGTATTGAAATGAAGAAAAGGCCTGGAGAATTAAGTAAACTTCATTGAGAGTTAAACCACATCAGACTAAATTTGTAAGGTCACCATGGATAGGTCCAAAGGTGGCTGAGTTACAGATGACATAACATTGACTGTAGAACCACATGTTATACCAAGACCCGTGAGGCTCTGAGACAGGAAAAGAACGACGAAAGGACTGAGATGTGCTTATGTACCCACGGCTGCAAACAGCTATCGAAAGGCAGCAGGTAACTGGGAAAGATCCCGCGTTTTAGCTCAGAGGCCAGAAATACATTGGCATTGCCTCTGGCATTGGACTAAACCCAATTTTTAATTGGTTTTAAAGTCTGGGATGGAACATTCCTGCTGTCATCTGTGAAACGACCGTAGTTTGGAGAAGCTGAGTGAATCTTGGCCAAACCATCTGCCTTGTGCATTGTTCTGTTCTGGCCCCTTATCGGACAGGAAGTACCTGTTGGGCAGTAATTTCACATCAGGTTATGGTGCTTCACGGTGTTGCTTGAGCAGAGAATTCAAAAAGTGAAAAAAAATCTCCAGAGAGAAAAATGAAGTGCCTTCCCTGGAGGTGCTTTGGGGCTGAATGGACCTGCAGGGAGGCCAGGAGTTTCTACCCGCTTTCCTCCACATCTTAGTATAACGGCTTCCAAAAAGAAGTAAAGCCCTAGTCTAGCAGATGAGAGACAGCTGGACGAATAGGTTGCTTAGTGAAGGCCAGACAAGGTATCTTAAGATTGATTTAACTTTGAATTTTATCATATTCACTGTTGTAATTCCAGGACCTCATACACAGTCAAATTTCCATGATGTTTGGTTGAACGGACGGTGACTCTTTTGAAATGTGCATCCTATGAAATCACCTGAGTGCCAGAGAGAGTGTGAGGTGCCCACCTGCCTCCCCACACCCAGGACACTGCTCCACTCACACAGCACTGAATAAAAGCTGGAGCAAAGGAGTCTTCTTAGCAGTGTCTGGGGATGGGATAGCTCCAATTCTTCCTTAAGGAATTGGAGGGAGCAAAGGAGGAAACAAAAGATTACTCAACAGTTCCTGGGGCGGGGAGGATATAGCTCATTGGGAGAGCATGTGCTTAGCATGCATAAGGTCTTGGGTTCAGCCTCTGGGACTGCCATTAAATAAATGAATGAATAAATAAATAAACTTAATTAGTACTGCTCCCAAATAAATAATATAAAAATTAAAAAAAACCAAACAATTCCTGACTCTGAAACCAAATGGGAAACTTGCTGTTGAAGAAGAAGCTAGTCTGAACTAGCTTGTAAATAAAGTCCCCAATTTCTCAGATTGGAAATAGCTAAAATAAGGAAGCCTCACCGAGGACTTTCAGCCTTTGGATTTGAATGGCTGCCAAAGAAGGGGGAAGGAAAAAAGAGCAAGGATTCCAAATGTAGCCGGCAAATAACAGCAGTGACAAAAACGATGAGCTTTTTTGTACATAGGGTTTTCTTTTTTTTTCCCCCAAAGGACTAACATTCTATTTTTTAAAAATAGGCCAAATTCTTCAAAAATGTCGACGTCATAAAAGAGAAGGAAAGGCTGAGGAAATGTTCTGGATGAAAGGAGACTGAAGAGCAGTGATGACTAAATGCAGTAGGTAATCCCAGACTGGACCCTGCACTGGAGGGGAAGCAGTGCTGTATAGGACATTATTGGGTCAACTGGCAAAACCAGAATACAAGCAGGAGATGAGATGAAGTATCGTATTAATGTCCAGTTTATGGAAGATTGTATAAAAGAATATCCTTATTCTAGGAAATCCACATTAAAATATTTAGGGACGGAGGGCCATGATGTAGGCAACTTACTTAAAAAAAATTAAGTTGATTAATTAAAAAAAACCAGATGTAATTGACTAGGGTTTTCAATTTTATATTTTTTATTTATTTGTTTTTTCTTTCTTTCTTTTTTGTTTTTTTTCTTTTTAATGGAAGTACTGGGATTGAACCCAGGACCTTGTGCATGCTAAGCATGTGCTCTACCACTGAGCTGTACCCCCAACCCCCATGATATACTTTTAAATATAATACTGGGAGATGCCAGATCTTAATTCAGGCAGTATTGTTATAATTTCAAGTTTGTACCCAGAAGAATGGAATCTCTCTGAAACCACAGCATCGAGGGAGCTGCAGAGATGTGACATTTATCAGGGGACAGTAGGGTGGGAAACTCAAATTTCAGAGGGTAAAATACTTTGTCAGGTCTAACATTACTAGTGCGTAAAGTAAACCAGACTCGTAGTTATTCTATTTTTTAAACATTTTTTTTTGCTCTTTTGTTTTAAAAAAGCTGAACCATTCTTTAATTAATTGATTAATTTTTAATGGAGGTACTGGGGATTGAACCTAGAACCTTGTGAATGCTAACCATGTGCTTTACCGCTGAGCTATACCCTCTCCCTTTGTATTTATTCTTGGAGCATGCTAATTGACACGCTTTACAAGGATTAATCCACTGCTATACATTCACCTGATCCAGACCATAAAAGAATATTGCTTATACTGTAGAGCAGGAAGGGGTTTTATACTTAGTGAATTTGCTTCCCAAATTCAGGGCAACACTCAAGAACCACATATTTCAGTACAACTTAATTTGACACAAGTGGGTGTTCTAGAGTGAGACTGTCTGGCTCCAATCCCAGCTCCACCACTTACTGCCCAAGTGACTTTTAGTAACTTACTTCCCTTCTCTCTGCCCCAGTTTCTTCATCTGTAAAACAGGGATAATAAAAATACCTACCTCTCAGTGTTGTGATGAAGAGTAAATGAGTCATTACTTTCAAGACACAAGGGTGCCTGGTGAATAAGCCCTCAATAGCTTTGGATATTCATTAAATGCGGTGATACAGGAGACGGAAGGGAAAAAGGATGTGCGTCATAAATCCAACTTTGGACTTTGACACTCACCTATAACACAGAAGGGTTTTCGGGCAAATCTCAGTCTTCCTTGCCATCCTCTGTACCGGCAGCAGCAGCCCGCAGACCAAATGCGAATGATGAACTCCAAACCAAAGACAACAATCATCACGAACTCCTAAAATATCAAATGAGACATGTCAGAGAGAGGTGTCATGGAGCAAGCCACAGCAGGAAGCTCTGTGTACATTTCTGGACATTCGGACCCTTCATCTAAAACACCTAGATGTTAATGTCCAAATTTAACATCTCCTCTTCTCCAAATTGCTCTAGCCCTGGAGAACACGTGAATCCCACTCTGTATTTCCCAGCATGCAATGCCATCCATTTTCCTGTCGCTAACACTGGGCAAATTTAGGAGTCAGTTTTAATACTAAATGTGCAGATTGAATTACAGATCCACCTGATCTGGAATATATAGGTGTCCCTCAGTATCCTCAACAAATTGGTTCCAGGTCCCCGGGGGACATCAAAATCCATGGTTGCTCAAGTCCCTTATATAAAATGGTGTAGTATTTGCATACAACCTCTAACATCCTTCCATATAGTTTGTCTTCTCTAGGTCACTTCTAATACCTGATACAATGTAATGCTATGTCAAAAGTTGTTAATACAATGTAATGTAAGTAGTTGCCCACACATGGTTCAAGTTTTGCTTGTTGGAACTTTCTGGAATTTTTTTTCTTAATATTTTCCATCCACAGTTGGTTGAATCTGTGGATATGGGACCCCCAGATAAGGAGGGCTGACTGTAGAGTGTAACTGACTTTAGCTACAAATGAAATATATGAAATGAAAGTGCACCCTGAAAACCCAGCTTTACAGTTTTACAGGAAACAGTCCTTCATTTTGCTGCAAGGAGATCCCGGAGCCCTTGAGGGTTGTTCTCAGAGAAAGAGAAGTAACTATTTAGGAGTGTGCCAAGTTCTTCTGTTATGATGACAAAATCTTCTAAGACACCCAGGTTTGACTGTGTTATCTCGTATGGCACATAAATCCTTTGCCAGAAATGAGACTGACTCCTCTGGACCTGAAGCTTGTTAATTACTATGCTGCCCTTTGGTGAAAACTGCCTTGAAAATACCACTTGCTCCAGCAAAACGACTTTGAGATTACTTAGGAAGAGCTGTGAGCGAACCCTGGGAAAGGCCAACTAAAGTAGCTCATTAGACAGTGGGTCACAGAAGGAGAAAGCAGATGGAATTTGCTAGAAAAAAGCATCTCCCAAGCAAGCTTGTCACAGGCACCTTGTGGTCCTTTAATAGGGACAGGCACTGATTTTATCAAAATCTGTTTTCCTTACAAAAATATTTCCTTCTATTGTCTTTAAACAAGGGTTGACTCAGCATTTATAATGTAGAACAATATTTATTGATTCTTGTTATAATTGCTTAATTGTAAAGACACTACATAGTCTTTATTAGAACGTTCAAACATCATAGAAATGTAGAACATAGAAAGTAAAGGCCCTAATCCACCCCCCCATTTTCCCACCCTGTGCCCCAAGATAAAAACAATTACCAAAATTAGAAAAATAGCATTTTTGTTGCAAGTTGCGGGTAAATGCCTGTTTCTTCAGTTAGCGCATGTGAAGATGTGTTGCACTTTCAAAATGCCTAGTAGAGCTATGTCATTCTAGACTTCTGTAATTTTGCACTAAGTAATCCACAGATTTTTCTCATGACGGGAAATTAATCTCCAATATCATCATTGCTTAGTTCCAGTGACCTGTGGGCTAAATCTCCAAAGATGACTCTGTGCACAGATGACCATAACCATGGTCAACATATACTCATTGATGATATGAGGTTTTGTTTTGGCTTTTAGTATTGAGTATATCTCTAGGAAGTTGGGTTTATTAATTTGTGAAGGTGGTTACAATGCCACCTTAGGAAGAGTTGGTTGTGAACCCTGGGGAAAGGCCAGGCTTCTTTTTAACCCAGCACATCTTTCCCACATAAAAAACATGCAGAGGTCCAACCCAGGTTTAATGGCAGGTCCACTTTTTCATCCCTGCCCCTGCCTCCTACTTGTGCCAAGAAGTTTGGCAATTCACTGGTGAAAGGTCGTATCATAAAAGAAGCCAAGAAAATCCCACCCGTGGCCTGAGCAACCAGGCAGTACTATTCAACAATTTTTCTTTTTCATGGAGGCAGCTGATACCATTAGAGGTACAGCCATTATTCCGAAGTAAAGTAGGTCCTCACTACACTGATTCTACGTTGTATCCTGAGACAGGATACTTTACATCTAGAAATTCTTTACTCAAGTCCCCTTGTTCAGGACTAGTGCTTGCTGATTTTTTTTTAAATGTTAGGAAAAATCCTTTATTTCCAAATAAAGCAAGAGGACATTGTAATTGGATTTCACTATGAGACAGGAATTTCTGCCTTGGAGAAGGATTTGTCTTTCTGTGTCTGACTTATTTCATATTTCACTTAGCATAATGTCCTCCAAGTTCAACCATGTTATTGCAAATGGCAGTATTTCTCTTTTTTAAGGCTGAATAATATTCCATTGTGTGTATATGCATATATAGATATATCAATCACATTTTATTTATTCATTTATCCATTGATGGACACTTGGGTTGTCTCTATATCTTGGCTATTGTAAATAATGATGCAATGGACATGGGAGTGCAGATATCTCTGTAAGGAATCTCCATACTGTTTTTCCTAGTGGCTGCATCAATTTACATTCCTGCCAACAGTGTAGGAGGGCTCCCTTTTCTCCACACCCTCCCCAGTACTTATTATCTTTTGTCTACTTGGTAGTAGCCATTCTAACAGGTGTGAGGTGATATCGCATTGTACATTTCCCTGATGATTAGTGATGCTGAGCACCTTTTTATACACCTGTTGATCATCTGTATGTCTTCTTTTAAGAAATGTCAGTTCGGGTCTTTGCCCATTTTTAAATCAAGTTTGTTTTGTTTTTTTTTTTTTTCATTTTACTTTTTGTTATTGAGTTATGGAAGTTCTTTAGATATTTAGATATTAACTTCTTATCAGATGTCTGGTGTGCAAATGTTTTCTTCTATCCCAGAGGTTGTGACTTCACTCCGTTGATGGCTTCCTTGGCTGTACAGAAGAATTTTAGTTACATGCAGTCTCACCTCTTTTTGCCTTTGTAGTCACACCAAAAAAAAATCATTGCCCAGACCAATGTCAAGAAGCTCTTTCTCTGTGTTTTCTTCTAATAGTTTTATAATTTCTTGCCTTGCATTTAAGTCTTTCATCCATTTTGAGTTATTTTTTTTTAAATTAAAGTATAGTCAGTTTCTGGTGTACAGCATACTGTTTCAGTCATACATACACATTGTGAGTTGATTTTTGTACATGGTGTGAGGTAAGGGTCCAATTTCTTTCTTCTGCACTTGGATATCTCGTTTTCCCATTCATGATAAAAATTCTCAGCAAGTTAGGAATAGAGGTTGACTTATCTCAATTTGATAAGTAGCATCTCCAAAACCCTACAGTTAATGTCATGCTTAATGATGAAAGACAAATGCTTTCCCCTAAAATCAATGACAAGAAAAGATGTTAGTCTCACCACTTTTATGTAACATAGTTGGATAGTATAGTCACTGCAGAAAGGCAAGTAAAAGAAATGAATGGCACACAAATCGGCAAGGCAGATATAAACAATCTATATTTGTAGATGACATGATTGTCTACAGAGAAAATTGCAAGGAATATGCCAAAAAAACCTCTTAGAACTGATAAATGAGTTCAGTAGGTTGTAAGATACAAGATCAACTTACAAAAATCAATCACATTTCTTGTTAGCTATCTTGATTGTGCTGCTGGTCTCATGGTGTATACAGCTATCAAAATTTATCAAATTGTGTATCTGAAATATGCATAGTTTACTGTACCTACACAATAAGGGTGTTATAAAAGAACTTAGCAAAAAAAAATCAATCACATTTCTGCATACTAACAATCAGAATGTGAAAACCAAAATTAAAAGCACAATATTTTTTTAAACATTTTTTCATTAAGTTATAGTCATTTTACAATGTGCCAAATTCCAGTGTAGAGCACAATTTTTCAGTTATACATGAACATACATATATTCGTTGTCACATCACAATATTATTTATATCAATTCCAAAGTACATAAAATGTTTAGCTATGAACTTAACAAAACCTGTACAGGATATGTGTGCTGAAAATTATACAAAATGTTGATAAGAGAAATCAGAGATCTAAATAAATAGAAATACCATGTTCAGGAATTGGAAGACAACATTAAAAGATATAAACTCTTCCTAAATTGGTTTGTAGGTTTAATATAATTCCTATAAAAATCTCAGCAAGTTATTTTCATAGACATAAAGAAACTTATTCTAAAATTTATGTGGAGAGGGACAGGCCCTACAGTAGCTTAAAAAATCCTGAAAAAAAGAAAGTTAAGTGAGAGGAATGATTTTATCTGATATTAAGGCCTCCTGTACAGCTCTAATAATCAAAACTCTGTGTGACAGACACACAGAGAACAATGGAACATGATCTAGAACTTAGAAATATACTCAAATGTGCTCAATTGATTTTTTGATAAAAGTACAAAGCAATTCAATGGAAGAAGAAATCACCTTTTTAATAAACAATGCTGGGCAATTGGACCCCCACAAGCACTAAAATGAACCTCTATATCTCACACCTTACACAATCAATTAAAAATGGATCATGGGCTTAAATGTAAAAACTTTAAAACTTATAGTAAATATCATAGGAGAAAAATATAGATATTTTGGCTAAACAACAATTTCTTAGACTTGACACCAAAAGCATAAGTAATGAAAGGAAAAATTGATAAATTTGTCTTCATCAAAAATAGAGAGGATGAAAAGCTGAACTATAGACAGAGAGGAAATATTTGCAAACCACATATCTGACAAAGGATACGTCTCTGGAATATACAAAAACTGAATACTCAACAGTAAAAAACAACTCAACTAGAAAATGAGCAAAAAATGTGAACAGACATTTCACTGATGAAGACAATGTATGGCAAATGTGGAAAAATAACAACATTGGCCATATGGGAAGTGCAAATTACAATCACAATGAGATCACAGTAGGCACCAAACAGAATGGCTCAAATGAAAAATAATGCCCACACGAGATGTTGGGGAGAATGTGGAAAAACTGTTCCCTATCACGCATTGCTGGTGGGAATGTGAAATGGTACAGCCCCTGCCGAAAAACAGGTAGATAGTTTCTTATAAAACCAAACATGCAGTTACTATATGACAAGGCAATTCTACTCTTGGGCATTCATGCCAAAGAAATGAAAACTGATATTTACACAAAAACCTGTACACGAATGTTCACACTGGAGTTATTCGTTATGACCCCAAACCAAAAACAGCCCAGATATTCTCACCACGTGAATGGTGAAACAAGCTGTGTTACATCCATCCCACAGGAAACGACCCAACAATAAAAATAAACGAACTACTGGTAACACACAACAACTTGGGCGAATCTCTGGGGAATTCTGCTGAGTGAAATAAAGGAATCCCCCAAAGTTACACGCCATCTTATCCCATCTACATAACGTTTTTGAATTGAGAACATTTTAGAAACGCAGAACAGATCAGTGGTTGCCAGAAGTTGAGGATGGTGAGAGGAGGGGTGTGCAGGCGGGAAGGAGGATGTGGGTGTGGTGATTGAGGGGGGTGAGGGTGGAATTGTTTCGTGTCTGGATTGTTATGAGAGATACATGAACCTCTACATGTGTTAAGACTGTATAGAGATAAATACCCACATCCACATGCACACATCCACATATAAATACTTCATGCAATACTGGGGAAATCTGTGTAAGATCCATGAATTGTATCAGTATTATTACCCTGGTTGTGATATTACACTATAGTTTCACAAAATGTTATCATTTGGAGAAACTGGGTAACCATGTACATAGGATATCTTCATAGTATTTCTTTTTTTTAAATTGAAGTATAGTCAGTTACACTGTGTCAGTTTCTGGTGTGCAGCACAATGTCCCAGTCATGTATGTGTATATTATTCATTTTCATATTCACAGTGTTTCTTACAACTGCATGTGAGTCTACAACTACCTCATGAAAAATTCAATTAAAAAAGTCATTAATATTACAGAGCTACAGTAATCAAAACAGCATGGTATTGGCATTAAAAACAGACAATGGATGAATGAAACAGAATAGAGAGCACAGAAATAAATCCACAGATCTATGTCAATTAATCTTTGACAAAGGAGGCAAGACTATACAATGGAGAAAAGACAGTCTCTTCGGCAAGTGGTGTTAGGAAAACTGGATAGCAGCATGTAAATCAATGAAGTTAGAACACTCCCTCACTTTACACACAAAAATAAACTCAAAGTGGCTAGAGACTTAAATATAAGACAAGACAATAAATATCCTAGAAGAAAACATAGGCAAAAACATTCTCTGGCATAAATCTTAGCAACCTTCTCCTAGAGCAGTCTACCTGGGCAATGGACATGAGAGCAAAAATAAACAAATGGGACCTAATTAAATTCATAAGCTTTTGCACAGCAAAGGAATCCATAAGCAAAACAAAATAACAATGTATGGAATAGGAGAAAATATTTGCAAATGATATGACTGACAAAGGCTTAATTTTCCAGAATATATAAACAGCTTATACAACTTAATAAGAAAAAAACAAACAACCCAATCCAAAAATGGGCAGAAGACCTAACCAAGCATTTCTCCAATGAAGACATACAAATAGGCCAATAGGCATATGAAAAAATGCTCAATATCACTAATTATCAGAAAAATGCTAATCAAAACTACAATGAGGTATCACCTCACACCAGTCAGAATGGCCATCATTCAAAAGTCCATGAATGATAAATGCTGGAGAGGGTGTGGAGAAAAGGGAACCCTCCTACACTGCTGGTGGGAATGTAGTTTGGTGCAGCCATTACGGAAAACAGTATGGAGACTCCTCAAAAATTAAAAATAGACTTACCATATGATCCAGCAATCCCACTTCTGCGTATATATCCAGAGGGAACTCTAATGCAAAATGACACATGCACCCCAATGTTCATAGCACCACTATATACATAAGCCAAAATATGGAATCAACCTAAATGTCAACTGACAGATGACTGGTAAAGAAGTTGTGGTATATTTATACAGCCATAAAAAATAACAAAATAAAGCCATCTGCAGCAACATCAATAGACCTATTGTCATTCTAAGTGAAGTTAGCCAGAAAGAGAAAGAAAAATACCATATGATATCACGCATATGTGGAATCAAAAAAAAAAAAAAAAGACACTATGAACTCATCTACAAAACAGAAACAGACTCACAGACATAGTAAACAATCTTATGGTTATAGTGGAAAGGGGGTGGGAGGGGATAAATTTGGGAGTTTGAGATTTACAAATGTTAGCCACTATATATAAAAATAAATTTTAAAAAGTTTATTTTATACAGCACAGGGAACTATGTTCAATATCTTGTAATAACCTTTAATGGAAAAAATATGAAAATGAATATATGTATGTCTATGCATGACTGAGACATTGTGCTGTACACCAGAGAGTGACACATTGTAACTGACTGTACTTCAATTAAAGAAAAAGTCATTGCCTGTCATCCAACCAATTGGGGTAGGCTGTGAAGAAGTGATGAATTTCTCTTCAAGTCCAGATGCTGGATCTGACCTGTGTTCTGGCTTCATGGTGCTCTCTAGGTGACCCCTTGGATGGGTTCTCCTGATTTTATTTTCTATCGAGTTAAAATACAAACATCTGCTATGCTTGTTGGAAATGACAGATTTGGGATGAAGTTCTTCTCAACCGGGCAGGGCCAGCCAAGACCCAGCTTCTTCCACCTTTGCTAGGATAAATCAATGCATTTTCTTTACTTGGTTTTAATGGAAATAGAATGCCGTTTATTTACTCAAATGGTTGCTAAAGAGATTCGTGAATAATAGAGTACTTGACCTACATGGAGGAAGTTGTAATGTAAAGCTGGTGTTATTAGCGATGGTCTGTACTCCTTTTTTGAAGATCCTAGAAGCGTGGCTTTGACATGTCTCCACGGAACGGAAGGCATTGTTTATTTTAATCACCTGTCCTGAAGGATCTGTAGTGTTTCCTCAATTTTCCTCAGAGAATTTTGGTAAAACATAGAGTACCTTTCCTATTCTTCTTAAAGACTTAAGAAATGCATGTAGAAATTAAGAAACCAGGAGGCAGGGGTAGAGCTGGTTTTATATTCTGTTTAGAATATCTATTGAGAATACGAACCTAGCATTAATCCTCTTTTTAATTAATCTTCACATGTCACACCAGAGACCTGTGATGCCATTTCACTGATATATAGGACTTTGCTGCATCGTTTGAGATTTAAATTCTCTTTTCTTACAGTTATTTCGTTTTTGTGTAACTCCAAGTGGTTTTAGGTCCAGGCTGATTTTTTTTTTTTTAACAAATTCAACAATGCCTAACAGCTCATGTTCTAATTGTTTTCTCATTAATTAACAGCATTTGTTCATTAAAACACAGTGACCTTTGTCTAATCTACAAGCTGTCTGCTGTGACTATTAATTTTTTTCTGTTTGTACACCATCAAAGAGTCTTTTTGTGAAGATGAAATGCCGACATTGTCAACCCTATGACATTTGCACCAAATCTTGAAGAGCTGTGGCTAATTAGATGTACAACATTGGAACGGCTGCCTTTACTCAGAATATCAACATAATCAATTTCTAGCTGTCTTTGCTCCTTTTTTTGTGTGTGTATACCTAAAATAACATATTTTAAAAATATATTATAAAATAACATTTCCCGCAGGGAGAGGATGTGTGACGTCAACTGAGTTGTAAATTGCAAAGAAAGGCACCAGTCGGAAGGGTTGCAGTTATAATTCTTAGTAATTTGGAAAATTCTACCAGTATAACACATGTTAAGGAAATGAAGTGAAGATCTGGGGATGGCGCTACACTTAAATCAGGATGTGGAAATAAACATACAAAAGTAAATCATCTTTTGGATTCTTGCCTCTTCAAAGGGCGAAAAAGACCCTAAACACCTGCGTACTGACCAATACTTGGAAGCCATCACATGCCATCATCAATCTAGCTGGCTTTCACATTTCTCTTTACTCATTAACTATTTATGCATTGGAAGAGAATTTAAGGAAATGGATGCTTTTACCAAATGGATTGATTCGATCTGGAGTTGAGGACAGAATCGAGCACCACTTTGAGGGTGGTGGTGAGAGTGTGATGGAATTGATGAGGTAGACACTGAGTAGGGATGTGCAGAGAAGGGGGCACAGAATTGAGAGTGGGGTCAGGGTGGGAGAAGGAACAAGGTGTGGAGGGGCATCTGTGTTCCTGCCTGTGCAAACAGTGGTTGAGATGGTTTTGAAGCCATGGGCTGGCCTTGTTGGCTGGAAAGCTCGGGAAGACACCAGTAGATGAGTTCTTTTCAGGAGCCCTGGGAAAGTCCAGTGCCTCCTGAGGTCCTCCACTTTCTGGCTGGTTGATTCCCCAAACTTCTGTAGAAATAATCAATCCTTTCAAGTTTTCCATTTACATTCTGTTTAAATGTAAATCTCTCTCTGAAAAAGAATTCATTTAACCACATTTTAAGGACCATGTTCCTTTATCCCACAGGCTCTTCAGAAGAGGGGCAGTTTGAAAATATCCCAACCCAAATGACTGATTCACACTTCGTCACCAAAGAAGGACCAGGGACAGTTCTTATCAGGTGTTGGGGCCGCAGGAAGAGGGCCTATGGGCCCGAGGCAGGAAGTGGGTGCCCCCTGGTTGGGGAGAAGAGCAGGACACCCCTGGTTTCCCCGCGGTTCGGCCTAGTGGGGATCCTGTGCATCCTAGTTGCTGCGGGAACTTCATGATGAGGATCCTGCCTTCCTGGAGTGACCTTAAACACTTAGGGATGAGCTGGTTGCTGCCAAGTGCTAAAATGCCCACCATACCAGAAGGAGCCACCCAGGCGACCCTTCCATGTTGGTGTTTCATCTTCTCAAAGTCGTATCTACAACAGGGCGAAGGACAGCTTAGGCAAACCCTCCACCTGCCTGGGAGGGGGTGGGGTCTGCTGTAGGTGCTCTCTGCTGAGGTGCCTGGGCTGGCAGTGCATGCAGTGGGGAACAGACAGCAAACTCACTGAGTTCCTTTTGGTCTCCCACCCGCAAACCAAATGATACCTTAATTGGTTTAAGGTTAATATACCGGTGTGTCTGCATGCAGCCCCGTGTGTGTATAGTGGGGACCAGAACTAAAGCACTGAGTCAAGAACTCCAAGCTAGAAAAATTGAGAACAGTTTGCCGCACCTTGAACTGAACCAAGACAGTCATTCTGCTATGGTTTTGCCAAATAATCACAAATGAACCAGTTTAACTTGGAATGGAAGCCAGAAGTCCCGAATCGTATCAAAACGGGAGCACCAAGAGTGCCTCCAAAAGGAAGGAAATCAAACCCAGTTTTCATTTCATTCAAATGGCTAATTTTTCCATTTCTCATTCTTCTATTGGTTTTTCTTTCTCTCAAGAATTACATGAGCTTGCCCCTCAAAGAATTTAAAATTAAAATTTAAAATGAACATTGCTACTGGAAATAAAATGAGGCCATTGTACTAGTTTTATAAGAAGAAAATATGTAAGAGCAATGGGATTTTCTTACTTACAAACATTTAAAATACTTATAAAAATTTAAATAAAATTCCTTAAAACAAATGAGTGATGTATTTCAATCAACAGACATCCCTGGCCTTAAGAAACTGGTATGCATCAGGCAAGTTGACTGATAAAGCAACTCTCATCTCCTTTTGGTGATGTTTCTCTTGACGTGCACACCTGTGACAAGACAGTGACTGGGACAGTGTAATGGACTGAATGTTTGCTTCCCTACAAAATTCATACATTGAAACCCCAAACCCTTCAACATGATGGTGTTTGGAGAGTGGCCTTTGGGAGGTGACTAGGTGTAGATGAGGTCTTGTGGGCTCTAGTGATGAGATTAGTGCCTTTATAAGAAAAGGAAGTGACACCAGAGTCTTTTCTCTTTCTACCATGTGAGCTCAGTGAGAAAGCAGTCATCTGCAAGCCAGGAAGAAGGCTCTCACTGGGGAACCAAGTCAGCTGGTGCCTTGACCTTGGACTTCTAGCTTCCAGAACTGGGAGAAGTAAACACACCCAGTCTGTGCTATTTTGTTATAACAGCTCGAGCTGATTAAGACAGGTGACTTCTGCGCTACCGAGAGGCTGAGAATCTGGTCAGGACCAGGTGTGCTTTTGGAGAACTTTCAGAACTTTGGCTTTTCTTACTTGGGAGTCACATCTCTACCCTGAAAGCTGCCCTTGCTCAGACCAGAGAAATGGCTCCTATCCTGAGAGATCCCTTGCCTTCCAGAAAATCTGCCCCTTCCCCCTTCCTTTGGGGTATTTGCATCTCTTAGTATAACTAACTGTTCTGCAACATCTACTTCATTTTTTAAGTGTTCTGCTTTTATGAGTCACTTTACAAATGTATAATGAAGACCATGGCCATGTAGGATAAAGAGGCGAGTAATGTGTCTAGCCCCTTGGAGGAGTTTATAACCTGTTTGGGATGGTAAGCTACATGCACTGGAAAACTCATACAATGATGTATGCTAAGTGCATGAGGGGTGGTCCCTTGAGATGCTCCTCAACCTTTCTGGTACCCCCTCTACCTCAGGGGGCCCTCACTGGATGTTTGTTGATATTTCCTTCTGTTCAGAACTCCGGGTGCAGCAAGAGCTAATCAGCATACTGCTTTATCAACCCATTATAATCAAAATTCTGAAAAAGAGCTAGCTGGAAGGAGGGAAATTGGAGTAAATTAATTGGCTGATGGTTTTTTCTTAACCTCTTCTTCAGCATCATTGACACTAATTGTGATTAGAGAGTCAATGGCTTCCCACCTCAAGATGTCTTGGTATCACTGTGGGCTTGTTTTGATGAATCCAAGCCAGAGGATATCACAGTAATTACCAATTTCATGCCTGTGATTTATAGCACCACTCAACAATTTTGTTTTTATTGGGGGGCCTTCGATGACCTCTCCTCTTTTTCCCATCCTACTAGAATGATAGGATTTTTTTGCCATTGGTTAAGAAAAGGTCTTAAGACAGGCTGGGAAAAGAAAAAGAAAGTGAGGGACAGTTTATTCCTTTTATCTGAGCATGTTTCAGGCAGAATCCACCCCACCCCCCATGTTTTGGTTTTTGAAGGACATGGAACTTCAGGGTTGAAATCTACAAACAATACAAAATGAATGTATATACAAAACAGAAACAGACTCACGGACATAAAAAACAAACTTATGGTTACCAGAGGAGAAAGGGGATGGGAAGAGATAAATTGGGAGTTTGGGACTTGCAGATGCCAACTGCTATATATAAAATAAACAACAAGTTTCTACTGTAGAGCACAGGAAACTACATTCAATACCTTGTAGTAACCTAGAATGAGAAATAATAAGAAAAGGAATATGTATATATATGTATGTATAACTGAATCACTGTGCTGCAGAAACTAACATAACATTGTAAACCAACTACACTTCACTTAAAAAAAGTTAAAAAAAATCAAAGAATAAAAGTCGACAGGAGGCTCTATTAACAGAACATGCCAGCTGTCAGTGCAATCCCTGATAAACAAAAACGTTTACCATCTCCAACATATGCAAATGTATCCAATGTATGCAAATCAATGACATTGCAACAATATATCATTAATAACACTTTTTACACTGAAGAAAAAGTTGAAGTTTTGCCCTTTTGAACATTCAAGTCATGAAGAAAAATCAAATATATGTAAGATCATTTATTTTAATTCTGTTAATTTTATTAGCTATGTGAATCTTCACACAGTACTCTATAAGAAATCTGTCTTGATTCTGGGATATTTATTTGCATCTCTAATTGCTCCTAGTTATCCATCAAAAGCATTCAAGACCAGACAGGCTGTAAATTAAATATACTCTTATATTTAGTAAGATGAAGGGCCTGTTCATTGATAAAGTGGAATTAATTTAATGAGCTTTTCTGTTGTTCATCTGAACCATTAAACAATAGATGGAAGGGTGAATATGTCTTCTATATTCACTGGCTTAAGAAAAACAGATGAGGATTAAAAACAAGAAAACTACTTGGGAAATCTCCAAATGTTTTAAAACACCCATTTTTATGAACTTTCAGCATAGCACATAGAACATGGCAAATATTTCTCAACTGGATCTAAGGGTGAACTATCATGACAGTTGAATCCAAGGAATACTTGGGGGTATCCCGTGTTCCTATCATAATCCATTTTCGCTGTTGTGTCATTCACCAAGCCACGCTCTGATCTTAATTTGTTCTTCCGAAATCTCCCTGCTGGAGAGAAAACGCCTTCTCTTGCTACGTCTAGCTTTTTATCTCAGATAGAGACAGTTTTTGTTGTACCTAAGCCATTCTTCTTATTTACCCATAATAGTATTTGGGATGTTATTTCTGCCAAACGTCTCTGTTCACATCACCAGTATCTTATGCACACCCGCCAAACAGCCTCTGATGGGTGACGACCTCCATCCACAGGGTAAATCACCATCATTTGGACTGACTTGGAAAATCACTTAGTGTGGGCAGAACTGACCTGCCACAGTAGCTTGAAACCTTGCCCTGCCCTCCTGCTCTTCCATTTGGTTGACCCGGCGACACGACACCTAATTTGCAGACCACGGTAGTAATGTAACCCTGTATGAGCGGACTGATTCACCATTTGAACTAACAAAGCATCCCTGGACACAATTAGTGACCAGAGCTGTGGAAATCGGACCCATACATTGACTTTACAGGATGTTAACAAAACATAGGCGCTGAGCAAAAACAATCATCTGTTCTGAAGTCAGGCTCTGGCTCAGAACAGAATGCACTGGAGCACAATGCCTTGCTTACAACTTCCCAGGCAGTGGGGATGCCTGAATAGCGGTAAAGTGATAGAGCAGTGTAAAGTTGACCTTTTGTAGAACCCAGACAAAGGAAGCCCCGGAGCGAGGTGTGCTGAGAGTACATCGACTCAGAGTGGAGGGTAGGAGTGTGTGGGGTGCTAGACAGAGACACAGGGGACAGGGAATCCATAGACGTGGCTTCTCCTGTTGAAGCCCGGAGACCCTGGGAAATTTCCTTGGTTGACACGGAAACAGCTCTCTCTCCCTTTTTTTTTAAATTGAAGTCAGTCAGTTAAAATGCATCAATTTCTGGTATACAGCACAGTGTCTCAGTCATGCATGACATACATATATTTGTTTTCATATTCTTTCTCCCCCTTCTTGTCTGCAAACCCTCACCATTCTCCTCCTTGCTTACCCTCCAGACCACTTCATGAAGCCTCCAGGGAGAAAATGCTGTCAGGTCAGGTCCCATCAAGGTGGCCTCACTGGCGGCTGTACCCATAGCAGCCCCTCATCAGGGCCAAAGCCCCAGGAGGCTCTCTCTGCAGGTGTGGCTGTGGGAAATCCACCTGCTGCTCCCCCATGTCTCAGCCCAGTATCTTGGAGGCAGGGAACAGAATTGTATAAAGCAGGGAATTCACGTAATACCTCATAATACAGAGTACACTGAAGGTATAGTTTTCATTTCACCTTTTTTTGGGGGGGTGGGAGGAGGAGGTAACTAAGTTTATTTATTTATTTAATGGCAGGACTGGGGATTGAACCCAAGGACCTTGTGCATGCTAGGCATGCACTTTACCACTGAGCTATACCTTCCCCCTGAAGGTACAGTTTTTCAAAGACTAGTTTTATATATCCAAAATTAGTCTCCTATCAGAGAGTAAAAGTTGTTTATACTGTTGATAGTTCCTAGTTCTACTTCTTCTGCAGTTTTACTCTGCTTGTTTGCACAGTAAATGCAGACCCAGTGGAATCTTATCTTCTTCAAGAGCAGAAATGCAGTTTATCTTGTCCATTTATATGCCACTAATTCAAAATCAGTGATAATTCTGCTAGAGTTTCGGTAACACTATTTTAATTTTATTGAAGTATAGTCAGTTTACCATGTTGTGTCAATTGCTGGTGTACAGCATAATGCTTCAGTCATACATATACATACATATATTTCTTTTCATGATAGGTTACTACAAGATATTGAATATAGTTCCTTGTGCTCTATGGTGGAAACTTGTTTATCTATTTTATATATAGTAGTTTGCATTTGCAAATCTTGAACTCCCAATTACCCCTTCCCACCCTCTTTCCCCGATGGTAACCAAAAGTTTGTTTTCTATGTCTGTGAGTCTGTCTTGTAGATGAGTTCATTTGTGCCCGTTTTTTTTTTTTTTTAAAGTTCACATATGAGTGATATCATATGGTATGTTTCTTTCTCTTTCTGCCTCACTTCACTTAGAATGACGATCTCCAGGTCCATCCATATTGTAGCATTTTTTAAAAGGGGATTTACTGGACATATTAAGACAGAAATAAGAGGACAAGAGAGAAGGTTTAACATATTTAAGAGGAAACTGTTTTCAGGATCATTAATAGTACTTGCTTGGATTTAAACAACGGAATAATTAGAACCAAACCATCTCATTCATTAAAGAAAACCTAGCAGAGTCTTTATTTGCCAACAGTTTGCTAGCAGAGATTCTCTAAGAATTGACTCAATGGAAAATGGTAAGAAATATGCCTCCTCCCAAATTCTAATCACTGCCTTTCAGTCATCTTGAATGCTTCCCAAACACTGAGGCAATCCTTCCAATAAGCTATGGCTAGCTGAATAAATTAGCATGCGAACGTGTGTCAGTCTGTCCCACACGGAGCTCTAGGTCCCTGTGATCACTGACAGCAGCCCCCAGCTTAGGAGAAGCATGACCGAGGATCAGAAGGAAGGGTTTTTGGTTGACCCGAGGGGTGTGAGACCCATTTCCACAGCCCTGTCTCTGCCAGTCTCTTGCTCTGCACTTGTGTGTCCTGTCCTGATCCTTTGTATATCTCTCTTGTGACCTGCCCTGGTAGATAGCCCACTTGCCTCTCTCCACCTGATACTGGTCCCTGGGTACCCAGTTCCCCTTCCAGGGAAGAAGCGGGCCAGCACATTGACTTGAACAGGTCACTGTCAAACACCGGGATCATTAATGTGGTCACAGTAGGGGATTTAGGACACACTGCAGAAAATGGAGATTCCACTGTGTGTCACTCATTCATTTAGCGGAGAGTGTGGGTTAGGACCATGGAGGGGTCCTGCCACCTACCAGCTGTGTCACTTTGGACAATTCAAATTATCCTCCCTGTGTCTCATTTCTCCTTTCTATAAAATGGAGATAAAAACTCCTTCTTGATAGGGTTGTCATCAAGGTTTACATGACTCAACATCTGTACAGTGGTTAAAACAGTGTCATTTGTGGGAATCACTTTTTAAAAAATTCTTATTTTTTATTGAAGTGTAGTCAAATTACAATGTTGGTTTCAGGTATACAGCAAAGTCATTCAGTTATACACAGACATACATACATACATATTTTCAGTTTCTTTTTCATTACAGCTCATTACAAGACATTGAATATTGTTCCCTGTGCTCTACAGTAGGTCCTTGTTGTTTATCTGTTTTACATACAGTAATGTGTATCTGTTAATCCCAAACTCCTAATTTATCCCTCTCCCCCACAATTCCTCCCTGGTATCCATAGTTTATTTTCTGTGTCCATGAGTCTATTTTTGGTTTGTAAGTAAAATTTGTGTCTTTTTTTCAGATGGAATCCCTTTTATAACTACTCAATAAAATAAGTGCCTTCATTCAATGTTTATTGACTGCTTACTACCTGCCAGGTACCCGGCTAGACGCTGGAGATACAGAAGTGGGTGCAGAGCCAAAAATCCCTGCCTACTCGATGCTTCCAGTGATGGAGACAGATAATAAACCTAATACGTAAGCATGTTCTTTAGAACATTCGAAGGTAAGCACTATAGAGAGTGACAAAGGAGGGTAAAGGTGGGGGAGAGTGGCAGGCGTCCAGCCTTCAGCAGTAGAGCCGAGTCAACCTTTCTGAGCAGACTGGGAGTTTAGGGAGTGAGCCAAGCAGGTATCTGGTGGGAGAGGCTTTGGGGCAGAGTCACCAGTTGGTGAAAAGCCCTGAGGCGCGGATACAGAACCAGGAGGGAGAGTGGCTGAAATGGACGCAGAAAAGGGGATGGGATTAGGAAGAGAGGATCGCTAGGAACCAAGGGCTGGATGGCGGAGGGTCATCATAGGAACTCTGGCTTTTACGGTGAGAGACGCGGGGAGAGTGTTCCAGGACCGGCCTCTGGAAGAGCACGCCCCACTGTCTCCTCCCCATAAAGGTAAAGATGGGTGATCTCCCTGAGAGGAAATGGGTACCCACCCAAGATCCAAGAAGCAGGGAATGAAAACCAGGACAGGACCCACATGTGTGTCTATTCTATGAGGAGGACAGGAGTGAGACTCCAAGATGAGAACGAGGCTTTCCCTGATGCCTGCTCAAGCAGGAGCTTGAAGCTATAAATATATCCTCTCCTCATTAGACAATTTCCTACAATTACCAGAATCTTTAAGGGGATGCTGTTCTGCTCGCTGCCAGGGGCCAGCCCACAGCTCCTCACGCTTACCTTCAATGCGACCCTGAACTGACATGCTGCCAAGAGTGGCCCCGGGGAGGTGAGAGACGACATTAAGTTTATTGGTAGTAAAGGCAAGAAGAACCAGCAGATACAAAACACATATTTGATTTATACTTTGAAAGATAAATTTAAATAAAACTTCAAAACACATGAAATGTTTTAATTAAGCATTCAGTTATTTACTTATTTACTATTTAAAATTAAAAAATTTTTTTTGGGTAGGGGGTTGGAAATTAGGTTTATTTATTTACTTAATGGCAGTACGGGGGATTGAACCCAGGACCTCACACATGCTAAGCATGTGCTCTACCACTGACCTCTATCCCCCACCTTTATTTACTATTTTAAATGAAGTATAATTGGCTTACAATATTATATTAGTTTGAGGTTATAACATAGTGACTCAAAGATTTATGCATTACAAAATGATCACCGTGGTAAGCCTTATTACCATGTCACCATACAAAGTTACTGCAATACTATTGACTGTAGTCCCTATGCTGTGCTTTATATCCCCATGACATTTATTTTATAACTGGAAGTTTGTACCTCTTAATCTCCCTCACCTATTTCACTCACCCCCTAACTGTCTCCCCTCTGACCACCAGTTTGTTCTCTGTATCTATGAGTCTGATTATGTTTTGATATGTTTGTTTGTTTTTGTTTGTCTTGTTTTTTAGATTCCATATATAAGTGACATCATACAGTATTTGTCTTTCTCTGTCTGACTTATTTCACTTAGCAAAACACCTTCTAGACCCATCCATGTTGTCACAAATGGCAGGATTTCATTCTTCTTTATGGCTGAGTAATATTCCATTGTGTGTCTGTCTGTCTGTCTGTCTATCTGTCTATCTATCTATCTCACATATTTACCCACTCATCTGTCAATGAACACTTGGTTGCTTTCCTATTTTGGGTATTACAAACAATGCTGCAGTTAACAATGAATGAACATAGGGGTACATATATCTTTTTCAATGAGTGATTTTGTCTTCTTTGGAAAAATACCCAGAAATGGGATTGCTGGATTGTATGGTAACTCTTTTTAATTTTTTGAGGACCCCTCAAACTGTCTTCCATGGTGGCTACACCAATTTACATTCCCACCAACAGTGCATTAAGGGCCCCTTTCTCCACATCCTCACCAACACTTGTTACTTATTGTCTTCTGATGATAGTCATTCTGACAGGTGTGAGGTGACAGCTCACTGTCATTTTTGATTTGCATTTCCCTCATGATTAGTGATACTGATCATATTTTCATGTGCCTGTTGGCCTTTGTGCCTTCTTTGGAAAGTGTCTACTCAGGTCCTCTGGTAATTATTTAATGTTTGTTTGCTTTTTTGATGTTGAATTGTATGGGTTCTTTGTATGTTTTGGATATTAACCTCTTATCAGATATATCATTTGCAAATATCTTCTCCAATTCAGTAGGATGCCCTTTCATTTTGTAGATTGTTTCCTCACTATGCAGAAGCTTTTTAGTTTGATGTAGTATTTGTTTATTTTGTTTTTGTTTCCCTTGCTGAGGAGTTATATCCCCCCCCCCAAAAAAGTTGCTAAGATCAAATTCAAAGCGTTTTATGGTTTTAAGTCTAACATTTAAGTCTTTCATCCACTCTGAGTTTATTTTTGTATGTGGTGTGAGACAGTGGTCCAATTTGATGCTTTCCCACGTAGTGGTCCAATTTTCCTAACACCAACACTGTTTATTGAATAGACTCTCTTCTTCCCAATGTGTATTCTTGCCTTTTTTTTGTAGATGAATTGACCATATAAATATGGGTTTATTTCTGGACTTTCTATCCTGTTCCATTGATCTCTGCGTCTGTTTTTTGTGCCAGTACCATACTGTTTGATTACTGTAGTTTTGATAGTGATTTCACTGAATCTGTAGATTGCCTTGTGTAGTTTTGTCACTTTAACAATATTAATTCTTCCAATCCATGAGCAAGTACATCATTGCACTTGTTTCTGTCATCTGAATTTTCTTTCCTCAATGTCTTACTGACTTAGGACAGGTCTTTTACCTCCTTGGTTAGTATTCTTAGGCATTTTATTCTTTTTGATGCTATTGTAAATGGGGTCGTTTTCTTAATTTCTCTTTATGATTTTCTTTTTCTTTTCTGATTGCTGTGGCTAGGAATTCCAATGCCATGTTGAATAAAAGTGGTGAGAGTGGGCATCCTTGTCTTATTCCTGATCTTCGAGGAAATGCTTTCAGCTCTTCACTCTTGAGCATGATGTAAGCTGTGGGTTGGTCAAACGTGGCCTTTATTATGTTGAGGTACACTCCTTCTTGTTTCATCAGGTAGGCTTGTATCACTACGAAATTCCTTCTTAGAACTAACTGCTTTTGCTGCATCCCATAGGATTAAAATTAAAAAAAAATTTGAAGTATAGTTGGTTTACAATGTTGTGTTAATTTCTGGCGGACAGCATAGTGATTCAGTTATATATTCCTTTTCATATTCTTTTTCATTATAGGCTATTACCAGATATTGAATATAGTTCCCTGTGCTATACAGTAGGACCTTGTTGTTTCTCTCTTTTATATATAGTAGTGTGTATCTGCTAATCTCGAACTCCCAATTTATCACTTCCCTCTTCCCCTTTCCCTCTTGGTAACCATAAGTTTGTTCTCTATATCTGTGAGTCTGTTTCAGTTTTGTAAATAAGTTCATTTGTGTCCTTTTTTTTTTTTTTTTAGATTCCACATATGAGTGATGTCATATGGTATTTTTCTTTCTCTTTCTGGCTTACTTCACTCAGTATGACAAACTTGAAGAGACTTTTAAGCAGCACTGAGCTGTGCAAAAGACGGTAGTGGATGACATCTGGGCATGCAGAGCGCTTTCAGCATCTCAGCACCCTCGGGTTGGGGCATGATTCATAGAATTTGAGTGTGATTGTTTGCTTTGGTGATTTTTTTCTGTCTGTTGAAAAGAGAACCTACTTAAATAATGTTTTTGTTCATTTAAAATATTAGTCTTATAAAAAATGTCTAGTCACCATAGTTGTTAGATATTTCCATCTTATAATTAAAAGAAATTTGTTGGCCACCAATAGAAACATAAAAATGAATTCTGGCTCTGGCTGAGGTTAAATTATGTTGAAATTTTATTTCATGCTTCTCTATTTCTGAATATTACTGAGTCAAGAGAAAGAGTAAACTCTTACTTCAGCTGGATTTTTCTTGGAGATTTTCCCAAGCAATTAATGCTCCTTCTCTTTGGTTTTCCTGATCTCACCTCCTGAAAATCCCAAACTTTGATTTTTAAATTTTTATCCCTAGCTATCATTTGATGACATCAAGGGAAGCACACATATTTAGGTAACTGAAACTTTAAAAAAAATTAAAATAATTATCTTCCTTTAAAATTATTCTATCCTAATGATGCAAATGTTTATGCCAATGATTGGACTCATATTGATATTTGCTGCTTAGGTATCAGAACCAGGATTATTTATGTCAGAAGTTTAAGGCTAAGGGATGATTGTTTTAGGGTGAACAACAGTTTGGGTGGGTGGCTCTCAAGGTGCAGAACAGTACATATGATTTAGGAGCCAACTTTGGTCCAATTAATGATTGCTGGAAAGAGAACCGATATTCTGGGAAGATGTGAGATTCCTGCAAAGCACTGATCTCATACAACCTTGGATGTTCCTGTAGATGAAAGGAACTATGCCTTCCAAGATGCAGTATTTCTTGAAGAACTCCGTCCCTCTTTCCTGTAGGAAATGGGCATTAGTGATCACAATCACTCTAAAGCATCCTGACTTTTTATCCTAGATTTAGGTTTCAGGATGGTTCTCAGTGATCCTTTGAACATTTTTTTTTTTCTTTTTAAAATTAACTAATTTCACTGGGTCCTCAGTGCAACACTGACCCATACCTCATTCCAAGGAAGGTGGTTTCGTCCACAATTTTTCATTCACCCTCCAGGGACACCAAGACTGGGGGTGAAGGATGATGTAAGATAACACTCTAACTAGTTAAATGCCAGCGTTGAAGGTGATGCTAATGGTTAGCCATATCTTGGGCAGACACCTAATAAAATGCCTCTAGTCTAAGTTTTAACAGAGGGGTGCATTGAGTTTTCTAGGTTCATAACACAAAGAGAGCGTTAGTATTGGGTCTGATCTCAGAATGTTCCACTCATCTCAATAGTGTCCTATTGTACTATTTCCTTGTATGACTGTCTTACTTTCCATCTCCCAGGGGTCCGGCTTTTCCCCTATGTACTCATGACATCCAAATCTAGACTCCTGGACTATAGATAAGTATTTCCCTACCTTCTGATGGTTCTCAAATGAGTGAAATGTAATCTATAGAAAACCAGCCTGTCTTTCCTCTGAAACTGTCAAACGCCCTGTGTTCCCAGTCTTGGGTGATGGCATCCCTGTGTAACCACACGGCAAAGTCAGACACCATGGGCATCCTCACTTCCAGTCTCTCACCTCAAACACCACCCTTTGTTGGGTCGGCCTCAGAAATGCCCCTTGAATTCAGCCTTACCTCTCCATTCCCTCTGCTAATCATATAGCTTAGGGCAATGCAGCCTCCATTCCTGTTTCCATTATTTCCTCTCTACCCCAGCTATCCTCCAAGGTGGAGTCAGAATTATCTTTCTCAAAACCAAATTTGATTGGGTCATTGTGCTACTTAAATGGAGATCCCTTTTGACTTTCATCACTCACAGCATAAAATCCAAGTGATTTGACTTTAGAAAACTGGGTTCTTCCCAATCTGGTGCCAACCTTCCTCTGAGCCTCTGTACATCTACCTGATTCCCCCCTAAATTAATTTAGCCAGTGTGACCCAGACCTTTGTGACTCTAGACCTGGCTCAAATGTCCCCATCTCTAGACACCTTCCTCAACTTACAGTGGTGGATTAGTCACGTCTCTGTTGTAATCAACTATTCTTTTTAAATATTTCTATTATATCATCATATTTACAGATCACATAATCTCTAATTCTACTTACTTTTGGTCCTCTTGCTCGCTTTTGGTTCTTTTCCTCTCCAGATAAGAAATATGGTCTTTTTAATTCAGAAAATTATTTGGAATTTTACTTTCGGTTAAAGACAGGAGAAGATAGTTAGAATAATCCAGTGATATCAGGGAGGAGGCAGGGGGTAGAGCTGAGAACACAACAGATACTAAAAAATGCTTGTTTAATGCATGGTTTAAAAAAATTGTGTCCAAAGTAGAATATAAGTGATGCATTGCATGAGGTCTAAGGGGGGAGTGATAACTACATCTTAGTTTTATTAGGCTCGGTTGGTCTAAAACGTTATCACAGGAAGCTGTTTGGATGAATTAGTCCCAATTTCTTTTGCCTCTAGAGATCGTGAGTGAAGGAGACAGTCATTGCTAAACGACTTTTTAATTAAAATATGTTAGTATTGAATAACTGACTGGGTCATAGCATCAATTTTCTCTTGTTATATGATCCTATTCATTTTTAATGCTGTCTACAGACTCATGTTATATTATTATTCTTTAATGTTAATGATCAGCCTGCTTTGATATTAGATAAGAGTATTTGCTTTAATAATATAAATATTTGATTACCCCAGATTCAGAAGGGTAATTGAAGCTCAGCAGAAAATGAGGATAAGTGGGAAAAAAAGAGGCAAAAGCTAGCAAATAACAATTTTGTTTTAGATTTTCAAACTTGCGTCCAACACCACTTAATTCTACTTGCCTTTGAAGATCTTCCAAAGGATGAAAAACTGTTTTTGGAATTTTATACTGCTAAGATTAAAAGACTAATTGGAGACAGTATTTGAATGTCTCCATGGAGGCACTGAATTTATATACTAATTATTTAAAACAGTCCTATTCATAGAGGAGGGTAAAATCTGGTCTGGTCATTTGTTTCACAGTTGAGAGTTTTATTTTCATCTCTTTCCTCCCCGGCCTTGGGCACCTCTCTTCTCTAGGTAGAAGTGGTGAACAGAACAACATGGGCCACTCTTAAGGTGTTTGCATTCTGGGGCCAGAGGTCAATAATGAAAAAGTCCCAAATAAGCAAAAAAAAATCAAACAGTGATAACACTATAGAGTCAACAAAACAGAATTACACGTGAAGTATGGAACTGGCTTCTTTGGATTGGGTGGTGGTTCGTTTAGTTTATTCACATGTTTTTTGAGTATCTTCTACATGCTAAGCACTGTGGTACCAACTAGGAAATACAGAGACTACTCACATTTAGTCCTGATTCTTAGGTAGTTTTCAGTCCAGAAATAAAATATGTTTGGAAGTCAACAATCATACAGGGGCTTGATAAACACTGTTATCAACCATCTGCTGCTACAGACCATCCCTGCTGAACTGTGCTGGATGCCAGAGCACAGAGGAAGGGGATGTTACACTTCCTGGAAGTCAGGGAAGACTTCCAGGAAGAGGGAGCATGAGCTGAGATTTAAAAAATAAGTAAGAATTACCATGGTGGTAAAGAGAAGTGGTGGCAGAGCTGGGCTTTTCAAGCAGAAGAAATATCATTTATGAAAACACAGAGGCAGTGCTACTGGAAATGTGAATGGTTTAGTATTGCTGGAGGGTCAAGTGTGACCGTGAGTGAGTGAGTATGTGTGTGCACACACACGTGCACACAGGTGTGTTCCCATGCACTGCTGCCTGTGTTGGCACTTTTCAGGGTAACTGGTGCAGAAATAAACCAAGAGATTTAGGAAAGACCAGAGAGATGGGAGCAGCCTGAGTGTGGAGAGGTAAAGAATTGCATCTTCTAATTCTAAAAATTATTTAGAATTTTACTTTATGTTAAAAACAGAAAAAGAGAGAATAATCCAAATGTTACAAATTTTACACACTGAGAAGATGTCAAAATATGTAGAGTTCAGGTGAAAAATGAAGTTTACAGTGACTAAATCAAATTATACATTTTAAACAAAATATTCTTAATTTGCTCTATTGTAGCAATCTTAAAACTTCTTTCTACCTGCGGCAACATTCTTTCTCGTTTTTAAAATTTTTATTGATGTGTACTTGATTCACAATGTTAGCTTCAGGTGTACAGCAAAGTTATTCAGTTACACATATACATACATAAACACATTTTCTTTTCAGATTCTTTTCCATTATATTATTTTTCTTTTTAAAAATATTTTATTTATTCATTTATTTATTGTTTGCTTTTTGTTTGTTTGTTTGGGGGAAGGTAATTAGGTTTGTTTATTTATTTATTTTACTGGAGTTACGGGGTTTGAACCCAGGACCTCACGCATGCTAAGCACACACTCTACCACTGAGCTATATCCTCCCCTCCTTTAAAAAATATTTTACTTATTTATTTTTTGTTTGGGCATTATTTTTCTATTTAAACTGCATAAAAATTTCCTTTATTAACATTTTGGCTAATTAAAAAATTTGGATCTCTGATGAATAGATTTGTGAAGTTTCAGATTTCTTTAACATAGCTTGGTAAAGGGGAGAGCAGAAAAATTTGGATGAAGAATACTCTAAACCATCACCTGATACAGGTGTTTATACCTTTGATTTATTTGACCTAAGAATGACACCTCCCAAGCCATCCTCATGATCCAAGGATGCAATAATGCCTTTCACTTGAAACGACTGTATTACCAAGCAGACGCAGCGTGTGCTTCTGAATGGGCAGAACGCGCCCACTTACACTGGCTTTCCTGCCACAGTGCAGTAAATGGACTGATGAAAAAGCCAGCTTTTAGGCAAGATTGCTCAGAGTTTATGATAAAAATAGAGTTAAGGCAAACCACTCTAAACCTGTGAAATGTTATAAACAGAGATGTACCCAAAACAACAATCTGAATAAGACATTAGTACAGGTAAAAACAGATGTCAAGTTCTAACGGGGAAATCCTGCTGTAATCCTGGTCGCCAAGACATCAACGTGGAGAGAGCTTGATGGGAGGGGTATCGGGAAGGGTGCAGGCTGCTGGGTTGTGAAGACGAGGGTCCCACATCACACGACCCAGGTAGAGAGTAACCCGCTGGCTCTGCACAAAGTGTGGTGATGCTAAAGGTGGGTCGCTCTCGTTTATCACCTTGCGTCTGGTCCTTTGCACAGGTCGGGGGAGAACTGCCTTATAAGCACTCCCAGGGCAGAGGGAGAGTCAAGATAAAGAAGGCACGTGGAGTCCTTCACTCCCCAGGTTGGCCGCAATCAGCTAGGCTGGCGTGTTTTCCACTCAGCTGCTGCTATTTGGGAAAAACCATCTCTGACTTCTATGTTACACGGACATTGTTACCCAGTTTACAGCCGTGTACGCGCTCATTGGCATTATGGGCACGTGACGAAAGACAACAGACTGCAGGCGCACAATACTCAAAATTCTCCACCTGATTTAACTGGAAACATATTTAAGGAAGCACCACAGACGTGGACGGGGACCAGGTGAGTATCTCAGCATACAGCTGGTGTGTAACGTGTGCAGGTGCTTAGTGAATACTGATGGCTCATGGCATACCTGGTAGGTATTTAGTGAATATCTGATGAGTCAATTAAATGAATCAATGAATTGATGAGCAGGTTGGGGTGAAAAACATACCCTTCAGTCTGTAGAGGGGACTCAAGGAAGCACTCAGGGCTCTGAGTGACCCCCCGATGTTCCCCATTTCTGTCCCCTAGGCTAGAGTCTTCCACAGCTCTCTCCTGGGCTCTACAGACAGACAGGCTCCCCAAACTGGTCACAGGGCCCACCTGCCTAAGTCAGCTGAGTGCCCATCCTCACCTGGCCACAGTGACCCTGAGCATGCCTTTCTCCTCTGCTATGGACCACAGGTCCAAGCCAGAAAGTGACCCAGGGAGGAGCATGCTGGAAAGAAGCAGGTGGGTTGGCAGAAACCCCTCCCCACCTCAAGAGTCACAGGTGTGTAAGCAACTCACACGTTCTCCACTTTTTATCTTCCTGAAGTCAGAAAAGCCAAAGAGGCGGGATGCTCTTCACCCCCTTCCCTGCCACTCGGCCTAACGCCTTCTGGTTATGTTGGGACTGCTTCCATTTGGAAGGTTGCATCTGATGTTGCTTTGTACTTGATTCTACCTGATTTTAAAAAATAAAGCTCAGCAGAGTCAGGGGTGGGGAGTTGGGGACAGAGTGAGTCCTCCCTCCTGCCCCCACTCCCAGGGGTGGTGCTCCCCCATCATGTCCTTTCCTGGCCCCACCTACGGGTGGGCTGGGTCTGGGGTTTCATGTCTCTGTTCTGCTTCCGCAAGGAGGGCTTTCCAGGTCTTCTCGTGATGCTGGGACCTCACACCAGATCACCCTCGATCAGTCCTCAGCGAGCCAAGGCTGGAGAGCCGGCTGCACTTCAAGTCTCTCCCCTGTTCTCTGTTTCCAGTGATGCTCTGTGGACTCATTAACGATATGGCCCCGGAGGAAGCCAGGTCTGCAGCTTTCTCCCGGCATCCAGCCAGGGATGCTGTTTGTCAAGCTGCCATTTGCAGCTTGGAAAGTTTTTCTCTCATCAACTTTGCAGAAGCATGATGTGTCTTTTCACCTTAGTTGTGACCCCTGATGTCTGTCTGCACTGGAATGGGGACCCACCCTCATTCTAATCCAATATTCAGTATCTGAACGTGATACATGTCTGCGTGGGACAGGGGGACCACCCCACTGCTTCCAGCTTTTGACTTTGGCTTTACGTATCAACCCCAAATTCTATATATGGGCATGACTAGTAGTCAACTAGATTGAAAATAATTCTTAGTAATCTTATCTGTGATCTTCATGAGAAATAAATGACTTGAGATAAGACTTACTCTCTCATGTCCGTATGTCTTAAAGTGGGATTTTTTGTTTTCGTATTCTTTTTCATTATAGACCTTTACAAGATACTGAGTATAGATCCCTGAGCTCTACAGTAGGACCATGTTGTTTATCTATTTTGTATATAGTAGTTAGTACCTGCAAATCTTGAATGCCCAATTTATCCCTTCCCACCCCCTTTCAAGAGGGAGTTGTAAAAAATGGAAAATTAATCCATTTTCCTTTCATCCCCTAACTGCATCACTTATTCTCTATAAACCCACAATTTCAAGGCTTTTCACTTCTCTGGCCTCTCTTTTGCTGGGGCTCCATCACATTTTATAGGAATGACTTTCACTGCTTCCTAAACGGCTTCGAGCCTGCGACTTCCCCATCCCAGTCCATTCCAGAATCCATGCTGCATCGTGGTTTCATTCTGGTGCTGAATCCATGCTACTGGGGACATTTCAATATTAAGCCCTTGGCCATCCTCTCATCAAGTACATACTGATAACTGGCTATCAGGTACCACCGTCTTAGGTACTGTTGCTGAATCTGCCTTGGGTCCTGTTCTCCAGACATTTGCAGTCCGACTGGGGCCTCATTTTCCTCCTCTTCCTCCACTGGCTTAACCCTCTTCAGGTCTCCTGGGCTTCCTGCCCTTCCCAGCCAGGCTCGGAAGGAATGGTCCTGCCTGAGGGCTTTTGTCCCGGAAGCTCTGTCCATCTGGAATGTTCTTTCCTCCAGCCTCCGCATTGCTTCCTGCCTCACTTCACCGACGTCTCTGCCACCATGCTGCCTCTTCCAGTGGCCTTCTATAAACAGACTGTCTAAACACGCCTGCCTTGCCGACTCCTTTTTCCTGATTTCCTTTTTCTTGTAAGATTTCATATGTGGACTTGCTCATTTGTTTACTCGATGCCTCTCCCACAAAAATCCAAGTTCCATGAGGACAGAGGTTGGCCTATTTTGTTCATTTCTATATCCTCAGCTCCCCAAAGAATGCCTCCCCTACCTGGGTGCCTCATAAACACTGCTGAGTAAATGGATAAAGGAGGAGATACATTGTCAAGTAGGGAAGTCAAGGGGAGGTGCCCGTTTATTCCAGGCAGGAGGAGGTGTCTGACCTGGTTTCAAACAGTGGAAATTACTTAAACCTGGAAAGGCAGAGAGGGAAGGGTGTTTACCTTTTTATCACCAGCCCTCTTGGACTCCGTTACTTTCCTGAGACCTTCTAATGCTCATCACACCACCTTGTTTCTCTCCCTCTCTTAGCTGAATATGCTTTGGTGGACTCAAAAGGACACAGTAGGTCAGCGTCAGTGTGGACCTGGCTGCGTGTGGCTCATGGATGTTCTAAGGATGCCTCTTCAAGTCTTGGCACAGAATTGTGCAGAGCAGTTCTGGGATACAGCCTGGACCACTCAGTTCCACACCAATGCTCACATCACAAATGTAGAATGTTCCTTCCCTCCTTCATGGTCGACAGAGGTGTGGTCTTGTTCAGACATAATTCCATTATCTTTTTTTTTTCCTTTAAATTATTTTTAAGAGCTTTATTGATGTATAACTGACATGCAATAAACTGAACAATTAAAAAAAACTGACTTATGTATACACCTCTGAAACTATCACTACCATCAAGTTCATAAAAATATCCATCGCACCCTAAAGTTGCACATACCCTTTCTGAATTCCTCTCTCCTTTCTATTGCCTCTCCTCATCCCAAACTACTGAGCTGCATTCCTTCACTATAGATTTGTGACAAAATAACAAACTCTTTTCCAAAGAAGTTGTAACATTTCCATTCCCACAGCCGTGTATGAACGTTCTAGTTAACGCACACCATCAGCAACACTTGGTATGGTCGGTCTTCTGTATTTTAGCTGTTCTCATAGGTACATAGTGATGTCTCATTGTGATTTTAATTTGCATTTCCCTAATGACTGATGATGTTGGGCAGCTTGTTATGTCCTTACTTGCCATCTGTCGATCTTCTTTGGTGAGATGTCTGTTCAAATCTTTCAAAAAATTAAAAAAATTGTTTTTTCTTTATTTTTTGCATTCTTTTTTACTGGTCTAGTCAGTTTACAATGTTGCGTCAGTTGCTGGTGCACGGCATAATGTTTCATTATCTTTGACTTGAACAAATCTTTCCTCTGATATCTGACATAATTTTCACAGAGCAACTCACTCACTATATTATTATCCCGCAGTTAAGATGCAGTGTAGGTGTTAAACTTCTCCTGCTTTTTCTTTTCAGTCATCAGCAGATTGATGAGGGTCCTTACTTTCCATGAATCATTTTAAAATTTATTTGCATTTGCCTTGATGAAAGACAAGCAAGGGAAAATAATTGCAGTTTTCAATGTTCGTGGGGATATTCTGAGCACTTTCTGCAGTAAATTACAGGGATGTGAGAAACACAAAGCAGCATCACCCATTCCTCATTTCTGGTTGCTGAACATCTCCCACTCTGTCATTTCATCACACGCAGAAGACTTCATATCCTCACATGGATTCTCATCCTTACGTCCTGTTATCCTCTCTTACAGTGTTTATGCCAGAGCTTTACGTGTAAAGATTTAATGTAATCGCCTATGTCAAATTCATGTAATTTTATGCACCAACCTTTCTACATTGCAAGGAGTGGTAAAACATGTTCATGGCTCTGCCACTACTGCTGGGTGGGACACCTCTAATTTTTCAATACCGTGTTATATCATTGGATGGCTTACAGCAATGTTAAAAAAAAAAACAAAAAACCCCATCATGTACCCACATTAGAAAAAGAAAACAAACATGTAACACAGATTAATTATGGAGTTATTAGCTTCTCAAAGGCACTCTTCACTTTACAAAAGGATTCACTACAGATTTTCTTTAAACAGTAAGCTCTACTAGTGCATTTAAGATATAATGAGATCTGCCTAAATTGGATGTGTACACATTTCGGGAACTGATTCATTCATTGTGCACAGAAACAGCAAACCCATGTTTGCTTTGCTACCCAAAGCAAAACTGGCAAGTATGCATATGCTTTCTCTAGGAGGTGCCAAGCAGCCAGATGTTTGGGAAAGCCTGGATATCTAACCATGTGTTTGAGTCCTCGTCCACAGGCTTAGCACAATCCATTTATGGTCCAGAGTCCTTGTAACACAGTGGGGGGGTGGAGGAGCAAATACAGTGAGACATTCTCTATTTTGCAAAAACTGATAACAGCATTCCGTTTACTGCTTGTGGATGGGCAATTTTAGAAATGACTACCTTCAGTGAAAACTTTGCAAATGATGTACATCATTTTCATTAGGAGGGGAGGTCATCAGGTGAAGATCTGTCACCTGAAATGTGTACAAATCATCAGTGTGTTGGGTAACCTACATTTAAAGGCCTAAAATACATACTTTAAAATTAACCTGGAAAGCAAGAAGTTATCCAATAGGGAAAAAATGCTAACATAACATTGCACCTCAGGGGGTGGATATAGCTCAGTGGTAGAGTGCATGCCTTGCATGCACAAGGTCCTGGGTTCAATTCCCAGTACCTCCATTAAAATAATAATTAAATAAATAAACCTAAAAATTACCCTCCCCACATTAAAAAAAAAAAAAAAAGAAATACGAAGAAAGAAAGAAAAAAAAAGACTGAGGGATAAAAGAAGATATACAGGTGGCCAAAAGGTACATGGAAAAAGGCGTTCAAAATCCCTAATCATCAGGGAAATGTAAATCAAAACCACAGTGAGGTATCACCTTACATGAATGGTTATATCAAAAAAACAAGAAATAACAAATGCTGGCGATGGTGTGGAATACTGGGACCCCTCCTACACTGTTGGTGGGAATGCAAATTGGTGCAGCCACTGTGGTAAACAGCACAGAGATTCCTCAAAAAATTAAAAATAGCATTACCATCTGATCCAACAACCTCACTTCTGGGTACACATACACACGATGGAATAATATTCAGCCATAAGAAGAAGGAAATCCTGCCATTTGTGACAACATGGATGGACCTCGAGGGCATCATGCTTAGTGAGACAATTCAGGCAGAGAAAGACAAGCACTGTATGATCTCATTTATATGTGGCATCTAAAAACAGAAACACCCGAACTCATAGAAACAGAGTAGATGGGTGGTTGTGCGGATGGAGGGGTGGGGGAAATGGTGAAGGAGATCAAGGCACAAGCCTCCAGTTATAAGACAAATCAGTTCTGAGGACCTAACGTACAGCATGGTGACTAAAGTTCACGGTACTGTATTATATACTTGAAATCTGCTAGCAGAGTAGATCTTAACAGTTCTCACGTTGCACACACAAAATGGTAACTATGTGAGGCGAAGAAGTGTTAACTAACTTTACTGGGGTAATTGTTTTGCAATATATATGTACATAAAGTCATCACATTATACACATTAACTTACACAATATTATGTCAACTATATCTCAATAAAGTTGGCAAAAAAAAAAGACAGAAGGATATGTAACAACATCTAAATTTTTACCTACTCAAGTGCACTCTACTAAACTCTGGTCACTTGTTCACAGCTCAGGAAGTTTTAAGAATCAAGATATTAATTAACTTTGGGCTTTTTAATAACATGAGTTTCTTTGGATTATTTAGAAACTCATTAGCAATAACTGAATTTATATTTCAGAAATTTGAGGGATGTAAACCTACCATTTTGAATTCTTGACCTGGTTATAAAGGAAACTTTTTTGGTGGGAGTCCTAATGCTTGATTTATTCATAACATGTATCATTGGTCATGCAGTAAATCCAGATTTTCATGTGCACAAGTCTAAAACTCAGATTTATATTTTTGATCTGAAATTCCTAGTGGTCCATGCACCCAAAAGCCAGCTGTGCTTAGATCCTTGGGCTCAGACCATTTGTTGTTACCAGAAGATGCATGAGGCTAAAAGCCCACTTGCTTCCCAAATGGAAACCTTGTAAATAGAACAAATCCCCAGTGGGCTCTTTGATCTCTCCACTTTCTATCTTGGGTTTTGCAAAATAGTAACCTTGAAATTAGCAAAGTACCACTGAGCACAGTTGGTATGGAAACAACTTAGGACAGATTTATCCCAGGTTCAAAAGTGATTTTTCCCTGACATAGGATGGAGACTTGATGAAGTTGTGGTAGCTTCAGGCACAAAGCTCCACTCAGGTTTACGAGCTGACACTTTTCACTTTCCAACTTCAAGGACAGAGTCCTTTTCTTACCCTAAGTGCCTGCTGCTATACACAACCTATTTCTGTTTATCAGTGCACACAGCCATCCTATGCCCTTCCCTTCTCTCTTTTCCTCCCCAGTCCACCAGGCTTTATGGAAAAAGTGAGTTGTTCCAATTTTTAGTTCATTCAGACAGTTCTGAGACTGTCAAGTTTGATATTTTTGGACTAAGTGAGTGGGTCAGAATGGATGTAAGTGAAGCAAACTTTCAATCAGATGTGATTTGAGTATATAGCACTATAGTTCAGTGGTAATAGAAAGTATAAGAGTTTAAAAGGCCCATAATAATTCAGACTAAAATATCTTGGGGTCTTTTTCCATTTTAAAATGAATCGAGCAATTCTGTGTGGCTGAGGATTGACAGCATAATGGAAATAGAGCAAACAGCAGAATTTCTCACCAGGTAACTGCATTAGCAGCAAGACTCAGAATGCAGTCTTCTGGCTGAAAAGAGCAAGCAAGAAGCCTTCTGCCTTCTTTATGAGGTGCTTTATGCTCACAGTTCTTGGCCAGTTATACTTAGCTACTGCCAAATTGTGCTTATTGGAAAACACTCTGTGTCCTGTAACTTTAAGCAATATGATGAGACTTCACGGATGCTGATTCCTCTTGTAATTTGCTTATCACCACAGAGAAACATAACTTAAACTGCTCCCAAGTACTACCTCCTATTTAAGATGCAACTGGAACACAGGATATTGCTATGTAATAGCAATCTGGAATACTTCTCTATATTCCTAGGGTTGATTAAAGGTTAAAATTGTGGGCAAACGTTTCCATGATCTTTGAAATTTTTAGACTTTACATAAACTCTTTTTTTCCCCCAGAGAGAACTTTTCGTGGGATAAAATGCATTGCATACATGTTATAGACAGTTCTTATATTATGTAAACTTTATGTACATTTTTTGTTAGTATATTTCACTTACCAGAATCAAGAGGCAACTTGAGGCCAATTTTGTGTGCTCAGGGATGGTGGAAAACACTGACAAAATCAAGCAACCAAAGACAAGGAGAAAACTGTAAAACAACAACAAAGAAAAATCGGATGAGAGCCTTGCCTTATCACGACAGATTCAATGCTTTGTTTCTAATGAATAAATCACCAGACCCATATGAATAGGCACTGATTAAATCATAAGAGCCCTAAAAGGGTCTAACCTTTCTGAATATCAAAATACAGTATGATGCCCAGGGCAAATGGGGCTCCTCTGAAATTTTATTGATGATGATGAGGGTGTGTGTGTGTATCTGTGTGCGTGTGCATGCGTGTGTGTATGCTGCCTGCTCTGTTTATACATCTAAGAATCTGTGAACTTTCCATAAATGTCTTTCCAAAGAGGGGTCCTGAGAGGGCCCAGCAGTGTGTTCCATGCTCCTTTCAAACAAGCAGGTTCACCCTTACGTTTGGCAGCCCTGCTGAACTGTCAACTGTTCTAAGTGGCTACTGAGCCGTGGGCTCAGTTTCAGAGTCTAAGATTGCTTGTGGATTCTCATTTGTCATTTCTTTGTAATAATAAGAACAGAAAATGAAGGGAATGATTTCCTCTGACACCCACGCACCATTTCCGATCAAACCACTAGAGAAACTCTCCTCCCCAACCCCATCCCCCACCCCCAGATCTATTTGTGCTGCAGCTATGGAAGCGGAAGTCAGAAGCAATGTTTTCTACTGACCAACCCACAGACATTTGTGTTCCTAGAAATGGACCTTCTGGGGTCCAGAGAGGGAGATGAGTTCCCAAAGTAAATGTTTAATAAAAAGGGCAAGCTGTTTTAAAGTTGAAGTTACTTATCCTGAAATGCAAAAAATAAAAGAAACCAACCAGTATCTGAGCTACTTGCTCTAAGTCGTATTTTTCACTTTTACTTGTTTCTGGGAAGCTCATACAATCATCTCCTTTAAAACATCAATGTTTGTGTTCTTTGGGATGGCACTGGGGTTGGTCTCTGCCTCCTAACTCGCCCTGGCAAGTCGATGTGTCCTTCTACCACACTTGCCTGGGCGCTCTCAAGGGCCGATAGCCAAGGATTGGTAACTCATGGCCTGCGAAACAAATCTGGCCCCTAATGCTTGTTTTTGTAAATAAAGTTTTATTGGCACACAGCCACACCCATTCATTTGTGTATTCTCTGTGTCTGTGCTCTCACGCCAGGACTGCAGAGCTGAGCATCTGTGACAGTAGACAGCACGCAACAGTGAAATATTTACTCTCTGGCTCTTCAGAGGAAAGTTTGCCAACTCCTGATTGATACCATGCATTTCTTATTTCTTTATATCTATTCCAGTACAGACCCCAAGTGGAAGCTCATAATTGCTCCAGTTCTGTATGCTGATGACACTTACTAATATTCACAGAGGGCTTCCTATGAGCAAGACACTGTGCTAAGTAAAGCCCCCTCCACATGCATTATCCTCTTACGTTTATAGAGTAGAAATACTATTCCCACTTTGCAGATACAGAAACTGAGCATTAAGAACATTTTGTGACTCATCCCAGGCTGCTCAGCAGAAAGATGGTTCAAGCACTGTCTGTCCTGGAGTTGTCGCAGTGTGGCTGAGGGAGCGTACCTGAGGATGGCAATGGTGTTCTTGGCTCAGCAAGACTTTTGGGGATACCTCTCTCCCTCCTTAAACTGAGAGGGGAGTAGTTATCATTCTGAACAGTACAAATCTTCAAGAGGAAGGACATTACTAGGGAAAAAACCTAGTACATGAGTTAATAACTACTCGTCATACTTTTGACTCATGTACCCAATGATTCAAGATGGTTTGGATTATATTTTAAACTGGCTCGAATGCACTGGGAATTGTAAACTAGAAATTAAATTCTAGTGTACCTACAGACCTCAGAACTACTAATGAGAGAGTAATTCAAGGATCACCACGGTTGCTGGGAAGATGATGTGGCATCAAATACAGACCGAGATATATGTTTTCACTCCCTGGTGAGTGGCTGTTATCTGTATACGCCCCCCAAGTCCAGGACTAGCAGAAAACATTAGGAAAATGAGCAGGGGCTGATTTCATCTCTCAGACACCTTCTCCCTCCAAGGGCATCTTGAAGGCAGCTTCGTAATCTCTACATGTGTGTTTAAAGCAGATCTACATCATGAGTCCTTTTGCTAGTTTCCCCCTTCATTAGTAGTTAGGTGTTGCTTAATCTTTTTTTCCTTCACGTCACTACTTTGCTCATTTTCTTTATTAAGCTGCTATTACCCTCCTTTCTAACAAGAGTGCTTTCTGTGCTAAAACTCTGCTATTTCTAACAGAAGCCCATTTGAAAACTGCAAACTGAGGACCTCCACTGCTCTGGCTGCCCGAGGGGCTGTGGATGAACAAATACATTCACAAATCCATGAATTCCCTCAGCCATTCATCCACTTATCCAATCAGCAAGTATTAAGTATATAATACTAGGCTGAACTATTTACAATAGCCAAGACATAAAAATAACCTAAACGTCCATTGACAGATGACTGGATAAAGATGTGGTGGTATATTTATACAATGGACTACTACTCAACCATAAAAAAGAATAAAATAATGCCATTTGCAGCAACATTGATGTCACTGGAGAATGCCATTCTAAGTGAAGTAAGCCAGAAAGAGAAAGAAAAATACCATATGAGATCGCTCATATGTGGAATCTAAAAAAAATTGATACAAATGAACTTATTTACAAAACAGAAACAGACTCACAAACATAGAGAACAAACTTATGGTTACCAGGGAGGAAGGGGATGAGGAAGGATAAACTGGGAGTTCGAGATTTGCAGATACTAACTACTGTAAATAAAATAGATAAACAAGTTTATACTGTATAGCACAGGGACCTATATTCAATATCTTGCAAAGGTCTATAATGAAAAAGAATATGAAAAGGATTATATATATATATATAATATATATATATATGAATAACTGATTCACTATGCTGTACACATGAAATTAACACATTATAAATTGATGATACTTCAATTAAATATATATATATATTTAAAAATTACAACAAAGAATTAAAGTGACTTGTTATTTAAACTCCCCACTTATAAAGCAAGATATTTGAAAATGTAAAACTTGGAAGAGTGCCCACAAGGTCCGGAATCCTCAAGGCATTTCATGGTGGGTCTCAGCAAAGCCACATGGACCACGATGTAATCAGTCGGGTTTCAGCCCATATGACGACGTTCTTGGGATGGACCAGCCACAGTATCTTCTTGACTCACTGCAGCCTCAGCCAGCTGGACCTTGGTGCCTAGTTCCTCATCACTTGAGTTTCTGGAAGGGATGTGAGGCTGACCTAAGTAAATAGGTGGGAGCACTGAGCAGCCACTGGGCTACAGTCTACATGTGGGAATGAGCCTCAGTTTAATCGACCAGGCAAAGATTCATCGTTAAAATGACCACAAATGACCGCTGACCAGGGCTGCTGTGCTAATAAACAGGCAATCTGCTGCTCCCTGATGGAGAAGGGGGCCACTCAGAAAAACATGTTAATTCCAGCCATTAATGAAATAAAAGTTAGCTGTAAAGGATGAGGGAGAGACAACATTTGTAAAATCTATGCGAATGTTCCTTTTTTCAAATTTTTATTTTTAAAATTTAAAAACTTTTGTATTTTTTAATTGAAGTACAGTCAGTTTACAGTGTTGTGTCAGTTTCTGGTGCACAGCATCATGTTTCAGTCATACATGCACATACATATATTCCTTTTCACATTCTTTTTCATTACAGGTTATTATAAGATATTGAATATAGTTCCCTGTGCTATACATTTGAAACTTGTTGTTTATCTATTTTATATACAGTAGTTAGTACCTGCAAATCTCGAACTCCCAATTTATCCATTCCCAGCCCCTTTCCCCCTTGGTAACCATAGGTTTACTTTCTATGTCTCTGAGTCTGTTTCTGTTTTGTAAATAAGTTCATTTGTGTCTTTTTTTTTTTTTTTTTTTTAGATTCCACATATGAGTGATATCATATGGTATATTTTTCTTTCTCTTTCTGAATCTTCCTTTTAAAGGCATCTTTTCAAGGGATAATTTTGGTGCTGACACCATGGGAAACAATCCAGTTTAACAGTTTTGATACTATGAACCCACGTGGATTAAATTTTCCATGCTTTGTTTCAAAGGGTCTGTTTATGCAAGAGAGTAGCAGAGGTTGAAACGTGTTAAAAGAGGTTTGACAACAGTTGTCTGGTCTGAGTGATTTTTCCATAAAAATGATGGTCAAGTTATTAGGCAAATAATAACTTAATCATTGTAATTTTCTATGAGTCTATGATCATAGCTGTTACATTATCTGAAAATGAATAATAGAAATTCTGAAGTACATTTATTTAAACATTTTTGTTGGGAACAAACTTGACATAGGGGATAAAAGTACGTTTAAAGTTATTTTTCCTTGCCAGCAGAAAGCTGTTTTAAAAGTACTATATTTGATAATAAAAAAATCAATTATGAATTTGGTTTCTTGCAACTGGGTAGACCCCATATATCCATTTACTTTGAAAATAGATTTTCCTTGAAAGGTGGCCTGAGAGCACCCACAGTATCATGGGAGATCTCAGTGCAGTTCTTTGTTACACATATGCCAGCAGGACCCATTCTTTCTCATGAAATGAGAATTTTAAGCTTTGCAGAATGAAACCTTTCACCAAATGGAGCCCGGCCATCCTATGGGGGCTGAGGAGTGGGGGACCGCCACTAATTTTTTTCACTCCTTTTGGCCTGCAGAAATAAAGCAGCAAAGTGACTAAGACAGCAGAAAACAAAGTCTTTGCAAGAAAAGTACTCTTGGCAGTAGACTTTATGATGTGGTACAACATCAGGAAAAAATAAACCCAGCAGACAGATGTCTCCAGACAGTAATAACCATAAACTCTGAAATTACTACACATGTAAGTACCTGCCCAAAGGGTACGGAAGATACGTGTTTCTCTTGGGATCGACCTACAACGGCACTTGTGGCTCTTGGGGACCCGAGTTGAAAGGAAGCTAAAAGCCAGCATCATGCTGTGTGGAGCCACTGAATAGTTTATGGACAAGCAGAGTTGGCAAGCAGTGGACAGACGCTAGACAGAACGTACTTCCCACCTCTAAAAATACACTTGTAGTCTTAAAAACTGTAGACGCTCCTCTGGGGCCCAGTAAGTAAGTAAAAGGGTTTGCTTTCCCTTGACGCTGCTATCTAGATAAGCATCAAGAATATTTTTTTTGTTTGTGCCCAAAAACATTGAAGTTGGTGATTCCACGTGTATAAGAAACACAACTGAGGTGGGTGTGGTCAACACGGTGGAGTAGGAAGGCCCTGGGCTCACCTCCTCCCACACAAACACACAGCAAAATTATGGCTATTTACACAGCAATTAGCTACGAGGATGACCTGAAGAATAGCAGAAAATATTTCCTACAACCAAAGGCATAAGGAAAACACCGTAGTGAGAAGAGTAGGAAGGGCAGAGATATGGTGTAGTCAAGACCCACACTCCCAGTAGGTGACCAGCAATCAGGAGGATAATCACAACTGAGAGGTGCCGAGTCCTACACTGGGCTCCCAATCCTGGGGCTCTTGCCCTGGAAAGCTGAGCCCCCAGAACACCTGGTATTAAAGGTCAGCAGGGCTTGTATATGAGGGAGAGAGCCAGAGGACTGCAGGAAACAGAGACTCCACTCTTAAAGGGTGTGCACAAAATCTCACATGCTCCAAGTCCAAGTGCAGAGGCAGTGATCTGAAAGAAGCCTGAGTCAGACCTACCTACGTGCTGCTCTCGAAGAGACACCCAGAGAGGCAGGAGGCAACTGGGACTCCTCTTGAGGGCACAGATGCCGGAGGCAGCCGTTTGGGGAGCTCATTTCACCACAAGATGCTGGTGCATGCACACACCAGTCTGGGGTCCTTCTGGCCGACTGGTGCTGGGATCTGGCCCTACCAACCAGCAGGCAAGGCATCCAGCTGGGACAGTGGCCTGTCCTGCCTGCCACATCCACGGTCGTCAGCCCGCCACAGCAGAAGGGCCCACAGAGCCCAGACAGGGGCACCTCTGGAGCATGTAGCCAAGACGGTAAGAGAGGAGTGTGCTGCTGGGCTCCATAGGACGTCTCCCACGTGAGGCCACTTCTGCAAGATGGGAAATAGAACCAACCGACCTAATACACAGAAGTAAGTACAGAGAATTGGGCAAAATAAAGAGACAAAGGAACATGTTGCAAACAAGGGAACAGGACAAAACCCCAGAAAAAGAACTGGGCTAAGTAGAGATAAGCAGTCTATGCAATAGAGAGTTCAAGGTAATGATCATAAAGATGCTCAACGACCTTAGGAGAAGAGTGTTGGAACACAGCGAGAAGTTTAAGAAAGAGGTAGGAACATAAAGAAGAACCAAACAGAGCTGAAGATTACAATAACTGAAATTAAAAAAAAAAAACACGAGAAGAAATCAGTGGTAGAACAGATGATACAGAGGAACAGATCACCAAGCTGAAACAGAGTAGTGAAAATCATCCAAGCTGAAAAAAATGAAAAAAAAAAAAAAAGATAGTTTAAGATATCTCTGAGACGATATCAAACAAACAACATTCACATTATCGGGGTCCCAGACAGAGAAGAGAAAGATACCCAGAGAACATATCTGAAGAAATAATAGCTAAAAATGTCCCTAACCTGGGAAGGAAGCAGACATCCAGGCACGTGAAGCACAGAGTCCTAAACAAGATGAACTCAAAGAGGTCTACTTGGTGGACATACTACATGTTTTGGTGGACTTACTATAATTAAAATGGCAAAACTTACAGAGAAACTCTTAAAAGCAGCAAGAGAAAAGCAACTAGTTACAGACAAGGGAACTCCCATGAGACAATTGGCTGACTTTCCAACAGAAACTTTGAGGCCAGAAGAGAGTGGCATAATATATTCAAAGTGATGAAAGGAAAAACCTACAACTATGAATATTCTACCCGGCAAGGGTCTGGTTCAGATTTGATGGAGAAATCAAAAGCTCAAAGAGTTCAGCAGCCCTAAACCAGCTTTACAAAATTGTTAAAAAGGACTTCTCTAAGCTAAAAAAAAAAAAAAAACAGACCACAACTAAAAATATGAAAATTATGAAAGGGAAAAAAATCACTGGTAAAGCAAACATACAGTAAAAACAGTAGGTCAACCACTTATAAAGCTAGTGGGAGGGTTGAAAGACAACGTAGTAAAACCATCTAACCCAACAATAAGTGTTAAGGGATACACAAAACAAAAATGTGTAAATATGATGTCCAAAACATTAAATGTGCAGGAGAGGGAGGAAAAATGCCAGGTTGTTAGAGTGCATTTAACTTAAGAGAGCATCAAGGTAAAATAATCTCAACTAACTGTCTGTCTGTCCGTCTGTCTGTCAGTGTTGCTTGGTGGAAAACCGTAATTGAGAGGAAAGCAACTGGAAATTAACCAGGTATTAATATCTGTAATAGATGTCAGGTAACTTTTCCAGCACTGTAAAATTTCAAGAGCTTGAAAACTTTTCCAGAGCATCTATGTTTGCCATGAAGCTTTGGGAAACAGAAAGTAATGTAATGTTCTCAAATTTCAAAATGATTTTCCATAATAATTCAGTCTTTTAAAGGATTTTTACAAAACCCTTACTCTCCAGTGAAAAAAGCAAATGCTTTAATGTGCATACACACACACATACTTTTAAAATACATCTGAGAATAACTCTTCAACATTAAATGCTTGGAAAGAATCCATGGCCATCTCTAAAATGTACTGTGGACCTTAAGGTTTTAACATTTTCTTTCCACTGAGTAAAATAAAATTTTTAGACATGGATTTTCTTTTCACAACTAAAAAGTTTACAACCCTATCAATACGGTATGATTGTGATAACCAGTAATCCATGGACAACAAATTATGAACTGAGGGCTGCATGCTGTTGAGGGACACCTTTTCCTACTCATTTGGGGTATTGGTGAATGAATGAAGGGACACTGCTTCCTTCTGTTTGCCAAGATGCTTCCTTTTCAGTTTGATTTCGTAAGCCCGGGAGGTTTAGTGGAACTCACACTGGATCAGGTGTTAGAAAGCCTAGATTTTGGTTTATCTTCACTACTTAGCTTGGAACCCATGATGGTTCATTTGATGGGTCAACCTGACTGGCCTGGGGTGCCTGTAAACATTATCTGTGTCTGTAAGCTTGTCTCCAGACAAGATGAGCATTCAAATTGGTGGACTCTGTAAGATAGGCGGCCCTCCCCAATGTGGGTGGGCCCCATCCAATCTGTTGAGGGTCTAAACAGAACAAAACAAGGAGAAAGGAAGAATTCACCTCTTTTTTTTACCGTCCTCACTGCGTGAGCCAGAACATCCACCTCATCTCATCTTCTCCTGCCCCTGGACTGGGGCTGGTACCATCAGCTCCCTGCTTCTCAAGCCTTAGGACTGAGCCACATCACTGGCTTTCCTGGGTCTCTAGGTTGCAGATGGTAGCTTGTGGGACTTCTCAGCCTCCAGAATTACATACGCCAATTTCTCATAATGAATATCCTTTATCTATATGTCTGTTCTATATATCTATATCAATCAATCTATCTAATCTCACTCTCTCTTTCTCTCTCTACCAATCTACCTATCTTTCTTTCTATATCTCTCTCTGTCTCTACCCAATGTATGTATGTATGTATGTATGTATGTATGTATGTATGTATCTATCTATCTATCTATCTATCTTCTGAGTTCTGTCTGCCTGGAGAATACTGACTAACAGAGCTCTTGGTCAAATCTCTTATCTCCTTTGTGCTTTTGTTTCCTCATCTGTAAAATAGACTCTAGTATCTGCCAGGCATTGATAGGATTTGATTATGTGCATGATGAAATGAAAATATCATACAAGCACACGGTACTCTTGTGCGAGGATTATGACATCCCTGAGAGCAGCCCTTTGACTTACTTCTTTGAATTTCATTTAAGAAAAACTCACTGAACACCTACTAGGCACCCGTATTACCCACAAGAGCCAGTGCAGCAGCTCAGTAAGTATTCATTGACTGGTATTAGATAAATGCTATATTTAATGGCAAAGAGAGAGTCGTCTACGCACTAGTGAAAAGATACAGATCCTTTTCAGGCTGTCTATTTCTTCATTAGATTTTTGCAAAGAAGAATCTTGAAAACCAGCTTGCTGTCATTCAGTCTGAGAGGAGTTCACAAAGACAGAGGCTGTGACAAAGGCTGCCACTGGTGAGAGAATTTCTCCCCCGTGCCTCGGAAGGTGGTGCTGACTTTCACTTTGTGCAAAAGGCCTAACCAACAGTTGCTCCTGTTTCTATGAAAAAATATCTGTCACAAAACTCATTAGGTTATATTTAGCACCCGCTATAAAGTCTAATTCTCCTCCACTGGGTAATTAGATTTGATGTTACTGAACTGCCTGCAGAGAAAACACACTGCAATTTTCTATTTTCGGGTCACGGCGTTGATACTGTACACAGGTGGGTGTGTAACACACACGCGGCGGTCGTCAAACCATTGAGCAAGCACACCAAGACTTAGAGACTTAATCAACAGAAGCTGGCAGATACTTGGCTTCGCAATCAGAGTGGGGGTAACGGAGACAACATAGAGATAATATAGAAAGAAGTATGCTGGAGTTTGGGGTGACTATTTTCTTGAAGAGCATTTGTCCCAGAGCCATCCTCCTACTCAGGCCTTTAGAACTCCTACCAAGCAATTCGGTGGAGACATCAGACAACTGGAGGCTGTCACATCTGGACAGAGTCCTCTCAGGGACCTGAGTTTCTGGGATCTTCTCGATGCTCTGAGACAGTATCAAGAGGAAAAGACACAGGGACTGGTAACAGAGAAAGAGCAGGAACGGTCAGCTAATTCTGTTTGTGTTACTCAACTCGGCACAGGAACTTCCTTTGACCCCTAAAGTCTGAGAATTTGCTGAACAGGAGATGGATCAGCAACAAGGACAGTTAGAAGTCGTCAGCCTGTCCAGTAACATTTACAAGACAGCAAGATACAGAATAGAATGACATAGACGTGGAGGAGGGCAGAAAAGGGCGTTCTGACCCAAACTGGGACTGGGACAGGAGTCAAACTGCCACCCCAATCTGGCAAACTGTCTACCCAAGTGAGGAGACTGGTATCGAGTGAGCTAAACTATTGGTTAATATTTATAGGTTTATAATGAAATTGCCATTATTGGATTTCAGAAACAATCAAATGTCAGCAATTTTACACGGTCCAAGCTTACCTGTTATTCCTATATTATCCTTTTACTTGGCCACATATACATGTGTATACATTTATATACATTCAACACAAAAGTTCATCTACAGCTTTTTCCTGGATTCAGAAAATTCCCTTAAGAATAATACGTTAGGGGAGAAGAAGGGAAAAGTGGCTTTCCAGGCAGACAGCAATATTTATAAAATATTTCCTCTATATAGAGGGTTTTCAGTTCAGTTACTTTCAAAGTTAGTTATGTTTTCAGATCAAAAGCATATCTTGTGTTTTAGGCATATGTAGCTTATTAGGTATTAAGGAATACGTTAAAATAAGATACATTTAAAAAATGAATACACGGAAATTGCAGAGCAACCAAGACATTCAAGTCGGCTATTTTCAGTTTACTCCTCAGCTCATTTGTTTCTGGTATAAATTCATCACTTACTGATTGAATGACCAGCCGGAAGGGAAACTTAGTAAGAGACCATATTGTTTATTCTCAGCCCTGAAGTCGGCCACCCGCAAGAGATGAATAAACAGCAGGTGCTGACTACGCGCGCAACACAGGTGGACCTTGGTGTCTCAACTTTATTTTTGGCCAAGACAGTGTATTTGCACGCCTGTTTGTCAACATGCAATACATGCATAAAAAATTATGGAAGTAAAGTTCTATACACCCTTGTTAGATACCTGATAGGTAAACCTGAGTGAGCTTAGGAAACGATCTGATTATAAGAACAAGCCATTGTATCTTAGAATAAATATGGTAAAAATAAGCCCACGAATAATACAGAAATATATAACTTAGAAAATCAAAGTTCCTAGTAATCACTGTCTGCACATTTGCCCATCACCCTCTCCCAAATAATCAGTGTCAACAATTTGGGAGATAAAACCTGAGTTTTCCTTTCCTCATGTCAGTATTCCACTTTTTTTTTTCAACTACATTTTTATTTCTTTTTTTAAATTGACATATAACTTTTTACTAGTTTCAGGTATACAATATAATGATTCAACATATGCATGCACTGTGAAATGATCTCCACAATAAACCTAGCTAACATCCATCACCACACAGTCATTTTTTTAAAATTGTGATGAGAACTTTTAAGACTTACTCTTTTAGCAACTTTCAAATATACAACAGTATTATTAACTACAGTCACCATGCTTTACATGACATCCCCAGAACTTATGTATTTTATAACTAGAAGTTTGTGCCTTTTGATTATCTTCATGTTACATATTTTGATAAGAGAAATAATGAAACTAAAAATTGGGGGAGGGGGAGAGGAAAAGAGAAAACCACAAAAGGCTCATTGCTGTATATACAGTAAGTATGTATTAAAGGATGCCAACTATCCCCCTCAAAACTGATAATGCGGACAGTAAAAAGTTAAATGAGAAAACAGGGAATTAAAGTCACTAAAGGAGACTGAAGTACCAAAGTAGCTCCTAAAAAAAAATCCCACCTTCTTCAATATCCACTTTTATTTCTTTTAAAGTCCAACCTCCTCTGAAAGTCTTTTCTTCACCAGCCCTTCTCATCATGACCTTTCTCTCCTCTACACTTGAAGTACCTTGAGTTTGCACTCAAACGTTAATGATAAAACGTCTTGGGTGGCTCTCTAATCCAGAATTTCCCACTTTTCCATAGAACACCACTACTCCAAGAGATTTTCATAGGTCTGACTCACAAAAATGTTTCTTTGTCAAAGACAGGTTGGGAAGGCTGGGCTCCATGACAGTACCTGGATTTCTTTATCTCAGGACTTTATCTCAGAACTTTATCTCAGATGCATTTAGCAGCTAATGTGAAAGGCGGAGTTCCAGGGGGAGCTTTTAGGGTACCATGTTTCTCAGACTTGGATCAAGGAACACCGTCTTCCCCATCTCTTATTGGTATCCTAGGTGACACTTACACTTCTTAGAACTTCATGTGGCAGTCATCACACTCCTGAAAGCAGGGAATATATTCTTTATCCTTTTGAGACCCTTGTAGTACATAGCATAGTCCTGAAAACATCAAGGCACCTCCACACTGTTTCTTATTTTTTTTAATTCTTATTTTTTATTGAAGTGGTTGATTTACAATGTTAATTTCAGGTGTACAGCAAAGTCATTCAGTTACACATATATATATTTTTTTCTTCAGATTCTTTTCCATTACAGCTCATTACAAGAAATTGAATATAGTTCCCTGTGCTCTACAGTAGGACCTTGTTGTTTATCTATTCTATATATAGTAGTTTGTATCTGCTAATTCCAGATTCATAATTTATCCCTCCCTCCCCTTCCCCACTGGTAACCATGGTTTGTTTTCTATTTCTGTGAATCTATTTCTGGTTTATAAATAAAATTTGTATCTTTTTTTTTTTTTTTTTGATTCCACATATAAGCGACATCATATGATATTTGTCTTTCTCTGTCTGACTTCACTTAATATAATAATCTCTAGGTCCATCCATGTTGCTGCAAATGGCATTATTTCATTCTTTTTATGGCTGAGTAGTATTCCACCATATATATGTATATACACACACATATATACATATATGAAATATAAATATAAAATCTTCTTTATCCATTTATCTGTTGATGGACATTTAGGTTGTTTCCATGTCTTGGTTATTGTAAATAGTGCTGCTATGAACATTGGGTTTTTATGTATTTATTTTTAATGGAAGTACTGGGGATTGAACCCAGGACCTTGTGCATGCTAGGCACATGCTCTACCACCGAGCTATACCACCCCCTGCTATGAGCATTGATTGAGGTGTATGTATCTTTTTGAATTTGAGTTACCTCCAGATATATGCCCAGGAGTGGGATTGCTGGATCCTAGGATAACTCTATTGTTGGTTTTGTAAGGAACCTGCATGCTGTCCTCTGTAGTCCACACTGTTTCTTCATTGCTTCAAATGGTTGAAGGAAAATAACAATGAAGGAATGATGTCCATTGACAGATGACTAGATAAAGAAATTGTGGTATATTTATACAGTGGAATACTACTCAGCCATAAAAAGAATAAAATATTGCCACTTGTAACAACATGGATGGACGTAGAGATTGTCATTCTAAGTGAAATAAGCCAGAAAAAGAAAGAAAAATACCAAATAATATCACTTATATATGGAATGTAAAAAAATAAAAAAAGACAAACGAACTTATTTGTAAAACAGAAATAGACTCTCAGACATAGAGAACAAACTTATGGTTACCAAGAGGAAGTGGGGTGGGAGGGGATAAATTGGGAGTTAGGTATTTGCAGATATTAACTGATATATATATGGAATAAATAAACAACAAGTTCATGCTGTACAGCACAGGGAACTATATTTGATATCTTGTAGTAACTTATGGTGAAAAAGAATATGAAAACGCATATATTTATGTTAAAAAAGAATGAAAAATATATCAAAAAATAAACATGCACTAAAGGCTTTCACCATACTTTTTTCTCACTGACTTAGTTATCTTCAATTAAATACAGGGATGTGTCTTGTTTTAGATGTACATCTTAAAGTTACACAATGTGGTTATCTTCCACTGTGGTGACCAAAAGTCACCACAGAGGAAGGGGCCAGGGACTGCTTATCAAATCATTTTGAATAGTTGAAAAATTTATTGACTAAAATTTTTACAAGGCAAGGAAGATAAAAGGGATGAAATAAACCCCTAAAATTAATACCATGAGGTTTACCACATTTCATGTCCTATGTGGGAAAGGAGACAAATGGATAACGTCAGAACTGGGGACTTTCTCCTTTGTCACTGCTGAAGGGAGCCAGTGCTGAAATTCTGCTCCATATAATAAAACATACAGGAGGAAAAAAAACTGTCCCTTGAGTCTATCCCTGTCCCTGTATGTCTTCCTCTGACTGCTACAAGGCAGAGAGCAAATTCATCCTCATTCTTGAGTTTCCCCAACTCCTTCCAAAAACAACAAGTCTTCAAGGCATAATTAAGTGGGTTTTATTGAAATCAGCTGTTGGTAGACCCTGCCAATCACCAGTGCCAGTTACTGAGTCACGGGAGAAGCTCTGGGCTCTTGAACTCAGTCTGTACAGAGGAGATTTCTTCTCGAAGTATTTCCTCTGCAATGTTACACACATGACTTCCAGAGCCAGTCATGGGTTTCAACTGAACACAGTTGAGTTTCTATTTTCCTAGTGAAAGTTCACTTTGGTATAAATATTTGCATGTCACCACAAACTAATAGAAGGGTACTCTTCAAAATATTGCTTTCTTTTTTAAAATGAGAAGATAAGAGAAAACTTTGGATTCTAAGTTAACTGGGAATATTTGACTTCTGATCATAAAATGTGCTTAAATTAATGAGGAAGGAAAGTAATACGTTTAGGAGATTACAACAAGAAATTCCCTTGGGGCTTGGGATGTTACCGCAAAGTAGGACAAGGGAATTCTGTCTTCTGTAGCTGGCAGGACTTTGCAGGGAGGGGAATCTGACAGAAGGAAGCACCTCCCTGGCTCTGCACCAGCGTGTGGCCTTGGGCAGGCACCCTAACCTCTCTGAGCTTGGCCTTCCCCTTTGGTGAACCCAAGAGGATGACTGCATAAGCTTGAACATCACTTTCAGCTAAATTCAAATCCAGGACATTATCACTCTGTGTTATCACTCTGTGCATGCTCGAGCCCCTCTGAGACAGAGTGAGCTACTCTGTTTACACAGGGCACTCTGCTGGGTGTTGCCAGCCCTAAAGCCATCAGATTCTGCTCTATTTACCCCAGTTGTGAGGTTTTCCTAAAGATTTAAGTGATGATGTTTAAACCTAGTAAGTTAAACTTCAATAGCAGCCTGATTGTTGAAAGTTGGATTTAGAAAACAAATTTACAGTTACCAAAGGGGAAAGGTGGGGAGGGACAAATTGGGAGTTTAGGATTAGCAGTTACACACTACTGTAGCTAAAGTAGATAAACAACAAAGACCTACTGTACAGCACAGGGAACTACCTTCAACATCTTGTAATAACCTACAATGAAAATGAATATGAAAAAGAATATATAAATATATATAACTGATTCACTATGCTGTACACCAGATACTAACACAACATTGTAAATCAACTATACTTCACTAAAACAAAACAAAACAAAACAAAACAAAACAAAAAAAATATATATATGGGGACCCAATAGTTAACAGTTCTGGAGACAACTGGACCACTTTCCTCCTTCACGTTGTCTGATGCTGTGAGTCAACAGTGCAACACAAATGGGCACGAGACCATCTGCTCAGATGACTGGGCCAAAACAGCTCACGAGGAAATGTTAGGAAAATGGCTTATGGGAAAGAAAAAAATGGGACAATCGATTTCTGGCATTTGTGGTCATTCTATGTTCTATAAAGTTGCTCTCAGCACTGAGTTAGTGAATCCTGAACCACCTTATAGAGGGATGATGGAAAGTGAGGTTCCTGGGAGCCTCTGGGCACAAGAGTCTGTTCCATCATTCAGTACTGCACTTTGCTGTATGTGTGCTTCTGTTTAAAGACACCTTACTTAATAGATACTGTTGATTCCTGGACACAACTCCCAGCCAGGAGCAGCGGCACTGATGCCTAAAAGAAGCTGAATTCACACTTGCACATTCCTCCAGGAGGCACATCACAGCCTTCTCGTGTTAGGACATCAGACGGCACTTCAGCAATGCGCCTGCTGGACCACTTTAAATACTGAAATCATTTACAATAGTGAAATCATCAGCAAAAGGCACTAAAATGTGAAAAGTGTGATAGTAAACAGACCACGAAGAAGACACTTGTTTGCAGTCTGGGACCTAAACCCAGGAGGCAAAGCAGAGCCAGGAGGCAGCGGGAAACATGCATGTTGGGGACCGAGACTCTTCACGGCTCTACCAATGATCACAGAAGTGACACTGAGGACTGATTCTTGTCTCACAAATAACCTTCAGTTACTTAGAAAATTTGTAAATAGGGGATTTGCGAATAAGGAGGATTGACTGCATGCATAAACTGCACATAAATTCAAAATATGTAAATACTTAAATATAACTTCCTATATTTTATTTTTGTTGGTTTTTTTTTTTTGGAGGGGGAGATAATTTGGTTTATTTATTTGCTTATTTATTGTTTTAATGGATGTACCAGGGACTGAACCCAGGACCTCATGCATGCCAAGCAAGCACTCTACCACTAAGCTATAATCTCCCCCCAAATTCCTATATTTAACAAGCAAAAGACAGTATTACTATTATCAACTCATGTAAAATATGCACTTGAAAAGAATATTTTCTTATAAATAAGGAGTAAGTGAAATCAATAAAATAATTATAGCTCACATAAAAATAAAATCTTTCTATACTCTAAGGCATATTTTCCCTGTGGGTGAAGGTTTTAGAATCAACAAATAAACTGGAGTTACAATATGAAAAAACTATGGCAGCTGCAAATGCTCTCAGGAACTGAGAGCAATGAGGCTTTGTTTCTGTGGACAACTCACACAACTCTTTTGACCACGTGCTTACAACAATCCACAGACAGTCGTAAGGGGCAGAAAGAGGAGTAAAATGAGCAACTTGGATGACGCTGTTGTCCTTTTTTCAATTAAAATTTTAAAAAAAAATAATTTTTAGGTGGGGAGGTAATTAGGTTTATTTATGTAATGTAAGTACTGGGGATTGAACCCAGGACCCCGTGCATGCTGAGCACAGCGCTCTACCACTGAGCTACACCCTCCCTACTGGAAGGCTGTATTAATGACCTACTATAGATCCTACTGTAGGTGCATTTGGCCTCCCCTCCACCTCTCTCCAGTTCTCAGTCTTCCTGTTGGTGATTCTCATCACATGACAGGCTCAGAGGTGACAATGCCCGAAGAAGGCCTGTGTTTTCAAGCTTCTTTCATTGTGATCTCAGTCTGTCACACATGAATACTCAGCACACACAAAATCCTGTGCATCAAAGCATTCCTGTTCACTCTGGTCCACGGCTGGCGGGTTTTCAAAAATCCTTGCCGGTACAAAATCACTCTACATTACATTTATTTGTTTTAGAGTGTTAAATGAAAAGAGCTACTGCTAGGAGTTGAGTTAAAAAATTAAACACACTCAAGACACTTCCCACACTTTTGTGCTCTGGGATGTCATTCCTGTCATTAGGTTTGAATTATATTATGAATCTCTCTAGATCCTCGAGTTTCTAAGTAAACTTTTATTCAACAACAGTTTCAGCCTGACTTTTTCCCAAAGCAATTAACAAATGATAAAACTATTAACTCATAGTATAAACGCTGCAATGAGAAAGTGTGATTTATTCATTCCCTTCATTTATGAGGGAGAATTCTTATTTTCCTTAGCATTTCTGAATCTCAGGGTTGTCCAGCATATTAGATAACCAAAATAACACTGCTTGCTTCTCTTTGGATTCAGATCTGCCGTCTCCTAAAATATGTTCACGGCATCCTTCACGGGTAGCATGAAGGATGTGTGTTGAATGTCTTTGCCATAATCCACATATTTGCATGTTTTCTAAAAACACAGAAACCTGAAACTTGATTGGGAGCTTTGTTCATGGAGAGTTCCTGAATTCCAGCAATTTGTAAGCTTTTTCCTTTTCTTGCCCAAATATGAAAGTCAGTGTTAATTTGATGCCTCTAAATTAAATAGCAAATATGAGACAGCAAAAATGCGAGCCAAGAAGGCCCTGGGCAAGATTCCCAGGCAGAGACACTGGAATTCTGGCCCCGATCTGCAGGATCATTACTGCCCAGACCTAGCCTGAAAGCTAAATGTGTTTTATTCTGCTTGTCGGTGCAGGCTTTGCCTCTAACAAGACCAGAGATTACTAAATTTATTTTCTCCTGCCAAAACAAAAATCTGATTTCAATTCATATTTTCAAATGGGAAAGCAAAGAAGACCAGCTGTGTGGTCACATCCTAGGTGTTAGAATCCAACTCAGACGTATAGAGAAGAGAGAAGGGAAAGTACATTCTAAACCCAACTCTCCATTTTCCCTGCAGTGAACAGGGAGCACACACAGGTTTTCCTGAAGTTTCATCTTTGTTTGTTGTTATTAATAAAAGGGGTCTTAGCAGTGATTCAGGAACATTAACAGCTCTCTCTAACGTGGTTTATTTAATAATGATCACCACAGGTTTTCCTGTTTTCAGACAATATACTATGCTTTGAAAATGTAAGAAATCATGTTTCAATCATGCCAATTTCTTCTGTTAATGTCAGTGGAATTGTTACTTGGCTCTTGGCCTTAATATAGGGCCTGTTGAACATCAATCAAACAGGGGGAGGTTATAGCTCAGTGGTGGAGTGTGTGCTTAACCTGCACGAGGTCCTGGATTCAAAATCTCTAGTATCTCCATTAAATAAATGAACATGATTACCTCTCCCCCAAAATAAAATTAAAAAATGAAATAAAAAACCATCAATTGGACATACATTTATTTTATGCCCTCACATGATAAAGTTTTCATATTTTGTTGCACTTTATTATATCAGCATAAATTCATCTAAATTCCCTTGCCATATTGTCCAACAGACAGGCAATGCTTAGAGACAATGACGGTGAGAATCCAGAAAGTGAGCACGTTTCTGAGAGCGGAGAGTGTTTCGTTTGTGCCTGGGGTATGTTGGGAGAGAGTGTAGAACACATTTCTGGGGCTCAACCTCCCATAAAAAGCAATTGTGAAACAGTGTTCACGAATTGAACATGACAATGATTTTGTGTTTCTACTAACACTGTGTTATGAATTGGTCATTTGAGACAATCTCTATCCTCGATACTGGAATTCCATCAAATTGACCGCTCATCTTCCCAACTGGTAGACTTGGGGAGGGGGTGGGGAGGTCGTAGCACTGAAGACTTTAACTGCCCATCTGCTCTAGGTTACATTCAGACTCTTCTCTTGTCACGGGTGGTTGGAGGCTCCATGAAGGGTCCCCTAGTCAAAGAACACTATTCAGCATTCAGATTCCACTGGCTAAACTGGATGCCTTTCATTTACTAAGAAAAAAAGATGGAGCATCTTTTCTGTGCCAGGTACTCTGTATTCGGCCCCAGGTACACGTGAGTTCATAAGCACCGAAGGATCTGGGAAATCTGTTAAAATAATGCAGTCATTCTAAAAGAGGGCTTTATCGATACCTTGTATCAGCCTATAATGACAAACGGAGGAGGGTATAACGCAGTGGTGGGGCACGTGTTTATCAAGTGCTAGGTCCTAGGTTCGAGCCCCAGTGCCTCCATATAAATAAATTAAGAAAAAAACCTAATTAGCCCCCCAAAACAACAACAAAACAAGGTCCTACTGTACAGCACAGGGAACTATAGTCAATACCTTGTAGTAATCTATAATGAAAATGGATATGAAAAGGAATATACGCATGTACGTGTATGACTGAAACATGATGCTGTACACCAGAAATTGACACAACATTGTAAACTGACTAGACTTTAATAAAAAAAAGAAAAGGAATATGAAAAGGAGTACCTATATGTAAATGTATAACTGAACCACTATGCTGTCCACCAGAAAGTAACATAACCTTGTAAGCCAACTATACTTCTATAAAAAACCATAAAATAAAATAAAAAGAGGACTCAGAATTTTTCTTTTCCACAATTTGTGCAACTTCGCATTTCAGAATAATTGATAGAAAACATTGCTATGACTGGGAAAAGGAAGATGAGAAGAATGAAATGATTTCCTGGGGAACCCCTTAAGCTATCAGCCTTTCTCTCAGGTTTTCTGTGGAAAGGCCAACCAAGTAGTGAAATCCACACCATGAGTAACATGGACACTAGGAGAGTGGGGGGTGGGGAGCTAATTAGGTTTACTTACTTATTGTAATGAAGGTACTGGGGACTGAACCCAGAGCCTCGTGCATGCTAAGCACGCGCTCTACCACTTGAGCTACACCCTCCCCACTTAGGAGAGTGGAATCTTTAAAAGTGAACCCGCCTTCAGCTCATGCTGCTTTGAAGCAAGATAGCTGAGACATTTGAGAAGATCCTCATTAGCATTTCAATGACAAAGAGGATGGAGGTTTTTGAAATGGAAGACGACGGGGAGATCCTTGTGCTGGTGCGTCTACATTCGGACTGCACATCAGAATCATCGGGGAATGTTTAAAAAATATTCTTATTCAGGCTTCATCCAAGGATGGAAGCGTCTTAGAATCCCTGGGAGTGGGGCCGAGGTACCAAAAGTTTTAAAAAGCTTCCTAAATACGTCCAGCTAAGGCTGAGACCTACGGCTCTAGGCCAGTGCTCACTCATTTCAAAGTTTGTAAAAGCCAGAGGCACAAGGCTCAGGGATGGGCTTGAGATCACGCTGTCAGGTCAGGGCAGGGCTGAGCCCGCCCTCTCGTCTCTGGACGCTGTAAGGCAATGGGTCTGAACACTGGGTGCCCCAAACATCTGCTTTTGTCTGTGCTGACTTTGGAGGAAGCTTCGGAGGGTCTCCCAACAGAATCCTATCAAACATTCAAAAGGTCTGACATCACTTAAAGCTTTGAGATGTCAAAATCCCATCTTTTGGGAGAGGCGAAAGCCAGGGCACACTGCCCCTCTTGCAATCAGAATATCTCAGTTTTTATCTGCTTAATATTATCGGTTTTCTCCATCAGCTTTCACATCAAGAAAAAGCTAAAAAAAAAAAAAAAAAAGCTTCAAGAAACACCGAGTTCTCTCTACGCTCAAAGAAGAGAATGACTTGAGTTAACCATTTAGATACTGTTTAAATTATGCCTACTGTCCTTGAAAGGGTATTTATGCACGAAGGAGGGGGAGACAGTAAAGGCAGTGTAGTCATGAAGTGGTTAAATGTTTTGGCCCTGGTTTGAGTCTCTTCTCTGATTTGAGCAACCTCTCTGAGCACTGGTGTTTTTTCACATGTAAATAAAGATACTGTTGTGGGGTTCCTGTCCAGGATTATGTGAAATGACCAATGCAGTAAAGGCTTTAGCACAAAAAGCAACAATGTCACATTCAACAGGGAGCACCTGTCCATGTTTCCCAGATTAATTTCCTTCTCTTCCCTTGTGGTTGACAGCAAAGGAAAGGTTTCTATTTCACAGTCACATAGGATGATGTCTAAAAAAACTTAGCACTTAAAACATTCTAAAGGTGGCCTTGTTTTGATAACTGTTTTTTTATGTTTTTTTTTTTTGGTAGGGGTGATTAGGTTAATTCTTTTTTATTTATTTTTAAATTTATTTTTAATGGAGGGACTGGGGATTGAACTCAGGACCTCGTACACTCTACACACACACTTTACCACTGAGCTCTACCCTCCTCCTTGACAACTATCGTCTTTGCATGGTATCTTAAGAAAACATAAGCTTAAAAGACCCATTTTTATAGGACTTTGGTGCATCACGGTGCTTCCGGATTACAAAAAGCAAAATGATTAATATCTGAGATGCTTTTGAAGAACCAGGTCCTCATTTCTCCTATATCAACCCAAAGCCCTGCCCAAGTAACCCAGCCAACGTAAGATGGATCAAGTTGCCTACAATCTCCATGGTCCTCCTTTTATTAAAGGCACAAATTTCCCCCTTGCAGTTATAACAGATTAGAGTGAGCATGCATTTTGGCAACACTGAGAGCAATTAAAAATGATTTAAAAGGCAAAAGGATAAAAATTGCCAGACACGAAACACATCAAACTAATCTAGCCGTTCAATTATTTTTTATTTAATCAAAGGTCTCAACTGGACTTTTTGTGTTCACTTTATAAAGAAGCGTAAACTGAACAATTCCAAAGGCCTTCAGATGATTTATTCATGTTTGGTAATGAAGTTGATGTGTCCAATTTCAATTTCACAATTACTCAGACTACTCATGATAAGAATGGCCCAGGGTCCCTCTCGGAACGACGGTTTTGAGTGATTATGCCAAGGGCTAAAATAAAGGGATGAAAAGTCGTGGAACAACTGCTTGTGAAAACAACCTAAACCGATATTTAGATCTGCCCTTGTCCCTCCACGCGCTGCCAAATTTCCATGATGCTACCAACTTAACTGCCTTTGAAGACCTCTGCCAAGAGACGTCTCTTATCTATAGGAAGAAAACAAAGGGAGACCTTTTCCATGAGCTAAGAACAAATCTCAAGTGCACAGGATCCAGATATAAGGTGGCAACAGCTGACAAGACTGAGAAACTGGGAGAGGGCAGATTTTCACACACACATACACACATACACACAGCATCGCAGCCCCAGACCCCCTCACGTTCAACACCAAGGTTTGCCCTTTCTACCAGGCACTGTCCTCAGCAAGCAGACGTCAGCCACAATTTCACTGCACATGGGAAACCAACCAGGTAAAGCAACTGACTGTGCTGAGTGCATCTGGGGGAAGGGCTGCATTCTAGAAAAGCACATTCTGTCACCATGTCTTGCTTTCAACTTACATTCCTGCTACCTCTTCCCCTAGAGGAATATTTTCCATCACCAATGAGACAAAAATGCTCACTCTTAAGTTTCTCAGAAGTGAGAGTTTTCTCCACATGACTATTTATGAAATAGATAAACAACAAGGACCTACTGTATAGCACAGGGAACTATATTTGATTTCTTATAATAAGCTATAATGGAAAAGAATCTGAAAAGATATATATGTATGTGTATGTATAACTGAATCACTTGGCTGTACACGTGAAGCTAATATTGTAAATCAATTATACTTCAGTAAAAGATTTAAAAAATAAAGTGGATGACATTCACAACAAAGACACTGTAAATGGCTAACATATAAAAAATGTTTAATTTTACTGTTAGCCAAAGAAACGTAAAATAAAGCCAGATCCCATGTTCACCCAGCCAACTGTTAAGATTGACAATGATGATGATGAAATAAATATTAGTGACCATGTGATAAAACTGGAATATAAATTGTCACAATCTGTCTGAAAGAATTTCAACAGTTTTAACATTTTTTGACTCAGTAGTTCTATTTCTAGGAATCCATCATGAGAAGATACTGGAGATAAGAGTCAGGATGGTCATCACATTATTACTGATCAGACTTAAATACTGGAAGTAATTGTAGCATATGACAACAAAAGGTTGATACAATAGAGTATGTTTATGTTGTAAAATATATTTTTAAAAGCATATATCAAGGAATATTTAACAACATGAGGAAATGCTTACAGTGGAATGTTAAAAATTTAAAAATAATCAAAAGTGAAAAAGAAGAACTGAGAGTTTTCTCAACACACACACACACACACACACACACACACACACACACACACACACGTCTTGAAAAATCTTCTGAGACTATGACACCTTAACTCCTGGCTCACAAAAGTAGAACCGCATTAATAATCCTTCCTTAAGTGGAGGCACTGGAATGCTGCTTTCATGGTCTCAAATGGTTTTACTGCAGCATTATTCTTTTCCCCTTGGGTAACCATAAGTTTGTTTTCTATGTCTGTAAGTCTGTTTCTGGCTTGTAAATACAATTTGTATCTTTTCTTTCTTTTTTTTTTTTTTGATTCCACATTTAAGTGATATCATATAATATCTATCTTTCTCTGACTTAATTCTCTTAGTATGGTAATCTCTAGGTCCATCCACCTTGCCACAAATGGCATTGTTTTATTCTTTTTTATGGCTGAGTAGTATTCTATTGTAAAATATACCACATCTTCTTTATCTAGTCACCTGTTGATGGACATTTAGGTTGTTTTTGTGTCTTGGCTATTGCAAATAGTGCTGCTATGAATACTGGGGTGCAGGTGTCTTTTAAAATTAAAGTTCCCTCTAGATATATGCCCAGTAGCTCACCACTCTCCTCTATGGCGCTTACATTTTTTTCCTATTAAATTTTTGTTTGCTTTCATTTTGAGTAGATAACACATTCCAAGGCTTTAAAAGTCAAAACTCTGTAACACCTGTCACATGTATACATTGAGGAAGCCTCATGACATGCCTGTCTGCCCAGCCCCCAGGGAATTACAAGAGTGAGTGTCCTCTTTTGAAGTGAAACAGGTCAAGATTTCTTAGTGACACAGAAGGGATGGACACAGGAGGATCTGCAGGGGGTGAAGGAAACCAGAATTCTCCAAAATATGTCATCTTAGCAGAAGGATTATCTTGAGCTGATTATTTTAGGAAACAGCAGACACAGGAGAAGCTCTGAAAATGGAGTAGAAGTTACCCTTTGGTAAAAGACAGTTTACATTTACAAGGGAAATCTCCATTTGTAAAGGTGCTCTCCCTCTCTGTTCCAGGAGGAGCAGGATGACGCCAAATCCCAAGAGAATGTTACTGACGGAGAAGGCACACACTGATATCTGTGTGACAAACTTTGCTCTTGTTTATAGCACTTTTCCTGGTCACCTTCCCATAACTTGACTCCCCTGTACCCTTCCTCCTCTACTTTTAGCTAAAGATGGTATTGAAGCCAGAATTCGAAGCCACATCTTAGAGTTCACTCATCCCTGAGTTTCTCTCATGTACATGTGAGATGTACATGTAATGAACTTCTGCTTGTTCTTCTCTTGTTCATCTGTCTCTTGTCACAGGGGCCCCAGTGAAGAACTGAGCAGGGTGGAGGGAAAAGGAAGTTTTCCTCTCCTACAAGGGGTGGCAGGAATAGGGTGGAGTTGGCGAGGAGCTTTCCTAGGAAAGGAGCTCTTACTCTGGGGAAGGAGGGAACAGGTGACAGGTTAGTACGATTCACTGGGTCTGAAAATAGGCTTAAGTGTATGTGTGGTTTCAGTGATATTCAACATTCTAGAATTTGTGGTTAAAATCCCACAAATGAGAAAGCTGCTCCGTAAGTGAAACACACTGGAGTCCAATACCAACGGCCTCGGTCATGTTCAGTTAATATCTACTACTTTTCTCCCCAGCTCCAAAGGATGAGCTACCAGCTCTTATTCTGAAGGCTAGAAAGGTCCTGGGCTTCACGATGTGCCCAGTGAAATTGCTACTCAGAAGAAGAAAAGCTTGGTTTACAGCCAGTGGGCTGCAAGTCAGGCTGAAGTCCACTCAGGAAAATGTTAACCAATCCAAGTTTTAAGAGAAATATGTGTGTCTTTACTGGATGAAATGTGTGTTGGGAGTTCTCACTATGTAAGTTCATCATTGGACTGTGAGGCCAAGGCAAGGGACCAAGTCGGCTTCAACCACCCGGTTCATCTAGAGTCTAGGACCGCACCTGGCACACACTAGGTGCTCAGCACAGTCACTGGCTGGATGAATGACAGAATCATACGGAACCAGCTGACCGCAGAGTTGTCAGTGAGCATTTACACCTTCCCAGGTCCTCAGAAGAAACAAAAAGTAGGTAAGAGAGCAGACACCTGCCTCTGGAATTTACCATCTAGATGCAGCATATGAGTTTATGACTTTTGACTTAGGACAAAAATAAAACTGGGCTATTTAAAGAAAAAAGCTTCAGTGAAGGAACAATTTTGGGAGGATGACAAAGAGGGAATAAATGCTAGAGAAAATTCCTGAGAGCCCTGCTAATTAGAAAATTACTGAGAAGGAAGGGGTTACTCTCAGGTGGAAAAGAGGAATAAGGTGAACTCTCACAGGGAACTACATTCAATATCTTTTAGTAACTTATGGTGAAAGAGAATATGAAAATGAATATACTGATGTTCCTATATGACTGAAGCATTGTGCTGTACACCAGAAATTGACACAACACTGTAAACTGACTATACGTCAATAAAAATATATATATTAAAAATAGAAGGTCAAATCTGGTAATTTGGTGTAGAGTCTCAAAATGTCTAAGTCCAGCTCAAGCTGGAAAATAATTCACAACATGGTCTCAGGTTGAGAACTCAGCACTGTTGTAAGAAGATAAAATGTTTCTGTCAAATTTCCGGTTTTATTAAGGGGATTTCACGTCACTGTAAAAATGAGTTCTCTCTGAAACTTTGCAGTTGCCAGACACAGATTCTAGAATTCCGTATACTAGAAGGAGATGTTTTGAGCTAGGTGCGATAAAAGAAGTATACAACGCAAGATCTTAAACTGGGTCCAATAAAATTTCTTGCCAATCATGCGAGGGTACTCGGTATCTGTGTTTGCTTTGTGTACGTACACGTGCGCGTGTGTTTTCTTGGAACGTTTCACACTTTCAAGTTGATGTCTTTATGTGCCACAGCAACCACCCTTACTAAAAAATACTTTACTGATCTCACTGAATCCTTCCTTTTGGGTTCCATTTTACCATCCACCCTTCTAACTTACTTCAATTTGGTAGACTTACAATAACCTTTTCTTCTCCCCGACATGGACAAATTGTTCTTAGCATTGACTTCAGTCATCAGGACAAACATCCTTTTTATCTCCAGCTACAGTTACACAAGCCAGCTATTTAATTTCAGAGCTCGGACCCACATGTTATTTGGTGAAATGTTAACTGCTTTTCCACCGAGCTCCTTTGATCTCTCTTTTAATTTAATGGATTTGGACACAATAAGAAGTTCTCAAAGTATATTTCTTTACACCCCTCAGGAATGAGATCAGCTTTGTCATGTATTAAGAATCAAGCTTTCCCCTTTGCTCTAGGTGTATAATCCTCATTCTTAAAAGGTATTGATTCATGGCTCTCTGAGATGTTCTATGGGAAATGGTTGTGGATTAGGATAAAATAAAAACACTGTCACCAAATAAAAAGTGAGCATAGGTATGTATCTTCATGATTACTGACAGGTTACAAATCTTAGAGAAGGGCATAGGTTTCTTTTTTTTTTTTTTTAATTGAGGTTTAGTCAGTTTACAATGTTGTATCAATTTCTGGTGAACGGCACAGTGATTCAGTCATACATATGCACACATATGTTTCTTTTCATATTCTTTTTCATTATAGGTTACTACAAGATATTGACTACAGTTCCCTGTGCTCTACAGTAGGAACTTGCTGTTTATCTATTTTGTACACAGTAGTTAGAATTTGCAAATCTCAAACTCCCAATTTATCCCTTCTTTACCCCTTCCCCCTCCCCCTATAACCATAAGTTTGTGTTCTATGTGAATCTGTCTCTGTTTTGTGAATAAGTTCATTTGTGTCATTTTTAAGATTTCATACATAAGTGGTATCATATGGTATTTTTCTTTCTCTTTCTGGCTTACTTCACTTACAATGACAATCTCCAAATCCATCTATGTTGCTGCAAATGGCATTGTTTTATTCTTTTTTATGGCTGAGTAGTACTCCATTGTATAAATATACCACATCTTCTTTATCCATTCATCTGTCTATGGATGTTTAGGTTGCTTCCCTGTCTTGGCTATTGTATATAGTGCTGCTATGAATATTGGGGTGCATGTATCTTTTCAAATTAGAGTTCCCTCCGTATATATGCTGAGTATTAGGATTGCAGGATCATATGGTAAGTATATTTTTAGTTTTTTAAGGAATCTCCATACTGTTGTCCATGAGGACACAGGTTTCTCTATGAGAAGGCTGAGGGGTTAAATTAAGGAAGAATAATTTTAGGGAAAAGAGGATATTGTAAGAATAGAGGAACTAAAAATTCAGGTCATGGGGACAATGTGCCCCTCTTGCTTTGTGTTCATATGCTTCCTCTGCATGTGAAAATACTCAAATCATCAATGTTGGTTTTCAGGATGTCAGGGGCAGCACATTTCAGGAACTGAAAATCGAGCTCAGAGTTTTCAGAAAAACAATCTGCATCCTCAGATCTAAGAAGCAGCAACAGGAAAGGCTAGAGAAGGTTGTCCTAAGGCCTTGGGACCAGATATCTAATCTAATCAGTAACAGGAATTTGATTGCACATAACCTTTTGTAGAGCGTAAAAAGTTACGTTGGGACGATGAATCCTTATGACATCATCACAGGCAGAGTCAATATTTGAGTTTCCCCTCCCATAATACGGCCTTCCTCCAAGTTCTGAAAACATATTCCTAGAATTCAAGACGGACCACGCCAGTCTGGGATCATTTTACTGCTCCTGCCCTTGGAATTCTCCCTTCCTCAGTGGCCTCTGATGCACACACAGCTGTGGACCGACTGCCCACTCCAGTGTGGTCATCAATGCAGGAGGCACGGGCATCTTGGCCATCACTGTCACCAGGTGAGTACCAGACGTGGCAGCCTGCTCAGCCACTGGAGCGGCAGTGAGGGAGGCCCGTGTACGATCCTAGTGCATGGAGACCACATGTTAAAGTCTCAGCGTCAGTGGGCTTCTCCTTCCTGCAACTCTCAAGTTGGCGACAAGTGGCAAGAATTTTCTGCCTGCTTTTTGGATAATGATTTTAGTTTTCTTTCTGGTGAAGCAATGGCCTCATCTGTTCCATTCAGTGACACAAAGCTGTGCCCTGACTCCAAACAAGTGAATCAGGGTAAAGGATGATGATTTCTGCATGACAGATCATCTTTTAATCAGTCTGTTCACTAAAATTGGCTGCTGGTGGCATTTCGTGAAAAAGTGATTTCGGGTACCCTACCAGTTTTTAATACAAATGATTATCGAGACAGACTTTCTAAAAAATTGAAGTGTAGTTGATTTACAATGTTAGTTTCAGATGTACAGCAAAGCGATTCAGTTACACATATACACATACATATATATACCCCTTCTTTTCAGATAAGACTGGCTTTTAAACAAAACAGTAAGAGATCAAATTTATAAGGGTCTTGAGTGCTCAATTTTTAGTTTTTCTTAGCTATTCTTGATTTTTAGTGATCTGAGTTACTAGGATAGTTGTTGAAAAAAAATTAAAGGGAAATATCTGTGATATTCTTATACTAATTCTGCTCCTCAAAGAATAAAAGCACATTTATTACATCTCCGTTGGGAATTAAAAAAAAAAAAGGGAGACATTTTGAATAAGAGGATTGTTCAAGACAGTTTTGAATAAAAAAACAATCTGAGAGGATAGAGCTTTTGTTAAAAAAAAAAAAAAAAGAAGAAGTCTTGTTCTTCCCTCATGATTAAATACAAAATTAAGTCAGCAATCTTTTTTTTCCCAAAATAAATTGAGTTTACTGGCGAGGGGCCAGTGTAAGGCAAATATTACCCTTGCTTCCTAGTGTAACTTTGGTGAAAGTAACAGCTAGACTTACTCTGATTATAATTTATGAAAAAATAGCAAGATTGATTTATTAGTCCCTGCAGAGAAATCCATTGGACAAAAGGGCCAAAACTGGATATGATAAAATATTGTGAAATGAATGAAAATGAGTACCGTATGAATCCTTTTAAAGCTATACCAGTGTAGTTAAATTTTTCCTGTCCATTTTGTAATGTGGACACTATAAACGCACATGGCATATAAACTCAGAAAAACCTCAATTGTCCAACGCCACCACTTCGTGATCAATTTCAGAGAAATGGCAGAGACATAAAAAAACAAGGGTGTTTGCAGCTGTCCCTGCTCCTCACAACACCCAGGGGACTCTGCTCCAACTTGGTGCGTCCAGGTGTCCTGTTCCACCTACACGGTTGGAAATACTATTTGCCACATGTAATTCTACTCTGCATCGCTGGACTCCAGACCATGCAAGTGCCACAGCATCTCCAAGAGAGGAAACCACACTTCTACTATTCTCATTCCCTACCACACAGCACAGCAGACGATTTGTATAATGTCATAGAGAATTAATGTTAAAGACCACCTAGGGTTCAACTTTCCAACCTAGAACGCCCTTTTCAGAGGGCCAAGACCCCGTCTCTGCATTTCGTGTTAATCGTACTGAGTTCCAAATATAAGTGTTCCTTTCCGCTTTTTCCCGAGTCAATATGAGCCAGTATGAACACTGCTAATCAAGGAGCAACTCTGATCCAACAGCAATACCAACGAGGAAAGCGTGGGAAAAGTAGTCAAATAGAAAAGCAGTGAGGGGAATAGTGGTTCTATTGAGATTGTGTGTGTGCATTTGTTTGCTATTTAAAACTTCCTTTGAGGAGGAGGGTGTAGCTCAGTGGTAGAATGTGTGCTTAGCATGCAGGAGGTCCTGGGTTCAATCCCCAGTGCCTTCATTAAATGAATAAATAAATAAAAATAAATAAACCTAATTACCAGCCCCCCCCAAATAAAACTTCGTTTGGTCCACTTATCTGCTATCGTCATCTCCTATGGAATTTAAGAAGATAATGTTGTTAATACTCGTTGATTATGAAAGCCATTGCATATAAAGTCTCATCTTCTCTTGACAAAACTTAGGCTCTTTCAGGTCTTCTTTTCTGAATCTATTTAAAGAAAACTGTAATGAGCTTTTAGCATGGGTTAATCTATTAGTATGACAAGTAACCTAAATACTGAAATACAGACAACGACATAAGGTGATATTTTTCATAAATATAAAAACATATATTATTTGGAGGCTAGATTCGACCTTAAGATAACTGGGAATCTTAGTAGCTGGTAAAGATATAGACATAATAAAAAAAATCAATCTCCACTGGCTCTTCTCTCCCAATACATACTTCAAGAGGAAAAATTGATACTGACTATAAATCCATTAAAAAGTAAAAAAGAATGAGCTATTTTATGAGAAAGGAAGCCAAGACCTAACAAAACGTTGTTCAAACGCTAAACAGAGAAGATGCTGTCTGCTCACCCTGCTCGGGGAAGCAGCCAGGAGATTGAGAACAACTTGTTCCCATGACTCTTATCTGTGAAGTATGGTAACGACAGGTTAGTTGAATTTGTAAACAGCTGGTTTTAGAAAGGTCTTGGCTGTGTGTAAAGTCAATTCATTTTTTTTTTTAATCTCATAAGAATGACCTCAAAGAACCTTAACAATTTTCCTTCAAATGCGTGGTATTGCTAGTCAAATTTCAGTCCAGCAATTATTTTAAAATTAGTATCTCACCACCCTGTAATTGGACCCTGATAGAGTGGAGAAAGTTGATAATTGCTTTTGAAACTGACATTGTGCTGCATTAATTGATTTTTTTTTGTATTCTGGGAAAACTCCAGCATGTTGGTATCTCTTCATAAAATGGTGTAATTGGACCCTTAGGATTTTTATGAAGGGTTTTTTTTTTTTTTATGGTTGTTTATATTTTTACTGTATCTAAATTATAAAGAAGTCAAAGGTCTGGTTAAGTATTATACTGTAAGACAAAATTAACTATAAACTGTCTCCATGTAACCTGTCTGCCTAACTCTCCAAGTAGAGCTGTCCTCTGTGGCTGCAATAATAAATCTCATTATTTAATATCTGACCAAAAATGTGGCTATTGCAGACAGACAGACTGACAGGCTGGGAGCCTCTTCACCACATTTTCTGTTCTGAAGTACAGACAGATAAACAGATAATGCTTCTGGAAGAGATGTGGGTGTATCTATTAAGATTTACACTGAGAGTGAGAAACCCTTTAATGCTTTCACTGGCGTTTCATTAGAGACACTCCACTGACCTCTGGATATCCCACATCACGTCATAATAGTCTCGTGGCCTATTGAGCACGCAAGAAGTCTTGTACCTCAGTTATAGCTACCAGTCCAAACCCTGCCCTCCTTCTAGGAAACACAGTGTGTAATAATTATTATTTGACGATGGTAACAGCTTTAGGTGCTCCAAACTTTCCCTCCCAACTTAGGATCACGAGAGTCAAAAACTGCCTGATTTGCAGCATGAAAAGACACCTATTTCACATTCAAAGCGCAGGAGAAAAGCATAGCAAATGGGTATATCTGTTAGTTTCAAAATTTTTACCTTTTTTCTCTGGACATCATCATTATCAGTTACGGTCTGTGGGGTCCAATGTTCACTAGTATGCTGCAGTTAACACTGATGTTCAAAGGCTATTATGGATGTTAGTCACTTGGGGATACAGTTAAAATCATTGCTGGTGGGAAACTCAACATACATCAGTTAGGAACTTAAAGAGTCATGAACTTTGCCTGATGGAAGGCCGTTAGGCTGAAAGTCTGGGGACGGGGTGTGGTGACAACTCATCGAGGAACTCTGTGTAAACCTCGCTGTGCTGCATTTTCATGTGCAGAAAATGAGAGAAAGGAATCTTCCTCCCCCACATGTTGTAAATCAGACAAATGTATTTTAAACACTTTAAGATTTCCATACACAAGTAGTTCTACAGTTGAACTATAGTTAACAGCCAGATCAAGCACTTTGCCGATCAACAAATCCATATATTTATTCCCTTTTCTCCTTGCTTTCCCCATTAAATTTCATAGATGGAAGCACGTAGAGATGATTCTTTGTGCTAATATTGATGTAATATGCGTCACAATGTAGTGTATAAAAGATGATTCAGAACCTCTTTCTCTTTTGAACAGCAGTGGTCTTATAATCACTTGCATGATCTCTGCTCAGGTAAAATACTGTGATTTCATGGAAAAGACATGGCCTTTGGAAATAGCTGGTCTAGACCTGATTCTGCTACTGTAGTCACCTTGGGCCAGGTACGTGGCTTTCCCAAATCTCTATTTTCACATGATTAAAAGGGGATTAAATGTACTTACTTCCAGAGTCATGAGAAACAAGTGAGATTATGTATGTTAAATTTCTGGGTGGTCACTATATGTAAGGTTCCTTTCTCCTCTGTTATATTTTAAGAGTAGATCATCAGAGTTGCAGAATAAAGAAACACACATGCTCCCCCCTTGAATTTTTAGGGGATTAGATTTTCTATAAGCTCATGAATTTCCCTTCAAAGAATAAAATGACTACGAAAAAAGAGAGTAAAATGGCATACAAAAGAATCTTGAACAGTAGTAATGAATTGTCTTTCCTTGTGTAGTCAAAGGACATAATCTGATAGGAAAAGCCTTCACTAATATAAGTAATCAGTTCATATGACATTGATAGTAGCAGAATATGGAAAATTAAAGGAAAATTAAGGGCACGAGGGAAAAACAAAGGAATAGGATGAATTCAGATTCTGATCTCAGGATTTAGAAATCCTCAGCTTTTGTTTTGAAACTTGCATGGCTTTTCTCTGCGCAGTCATGAGGAGACTGGCTTGACTTGTGACCATCTGCTCGTGGCCGGTGGAGAGAAACACGGCCACTGGACCCTGAATGGACACAGCTCCCAGAGATCCAAAAATGCCTCTTCTTAAATAAGTGCGTGGGGGAAACGGCAGTCACAGAGCTGACGTGGCCTGTGTAACGCATCACCCTGCTAAATTCCCAGATGTTTCATGATGGAAGATTTCAATTTCGTGGCACTATTTCCCAGGATTAAAGGCTCAAACTGGAATTGAGTCAATGACAAAATGATTTACTAGGAGGTAAATTCTGAGACAGCCAGACCCTGTCTGTCTTGTACTCTGCTGAACACCCCAGAGTAGGTCCTGGAATACTGCCAAGCACATAGTAGGTGCCTTACTGTACACACAACTATTTGTAAAAAAGAAATTACGAAAGAATGTTTTTTAAAAAACTGATCTTGACCCTTTGTAAAACTTAGATGTATGAAATTATAGACGCTAAAAACGTGACGCCTTTTAGTAAATGTTAACCCCAAGATAACCTTACCAAAGCCCACCCAACGTAGCTAATGATGGTGTGAAAAAATAAAATTTTAGTGGACTGCTACATACTTAATGCAGCAAAAGAGACAACATATAGGAAAACAGGGTTTATAATTGTTATAAACCAGTACAAGTAATTAGTGCTCATTGGATATTAACTAGGACCACACAATGGTCAATGTGGTTTATATATTTACTCTCATTAAGTCATAGTCCTACAGGGATGTGCATCAAGCATTGTAGGGCAGTGGCTGAGGACAGAGTTTGAGGGTTTACAGCCTGGCTGTAAATTCAGACCCTGGTACTTCACTGCCTCTGGGCAAATTGTCTTACTTCTTGGTTTCTCAGTTTCCTTATCTGTGAAAAGAAGAAAACAGTAGTGCTTACCTCATATGGCTGTTGTGATGCTGACATGTGTAACTGATCCCAGGTCAGTACAAGACATGTAATCTCTAGCCCACGTTTCTCTGTGTCTCTCTCTGACTCTCTCTTTTTCTGTCTGTCTTGCTTTCTCACTTGCACAGAACAGTGTCTAGTGCAAAGAAGGAGCTACGTGATGTCCTCCATCATTGTGTGTTATGATTATCACCCCCACTTTACAGATGAGGAAACTGAGGCACTGAGCAGTCTCACACAGGTGGCAGGTATGGAAACGAAGTTTGGACTCCAGCCGATCTGACGCTAGGGCTTGTGCTCTTAACTTTGATCCCAAAGCCTCCCCCTAGATGAATGTGCTGAAAATGCAGTTAATTCACTCTTAGTGACAATTCTTCTAGGATTTATTCCATAGTTTTCAAATGATACTTTGACACTCCCTGACTGATTTCTGATAAAGAAGTATAGGTGTTTCTGTAGGTTATTAATAAAAATATGCTATCATGAACAGTTGCCTGATTAATTTTAAGAGCCAATGCACTAGAAGATGATTATGACTTTCTGTAATTAAGTCTGCAAAAATTGGTAGTCACTAAAAATAAGCCTCATCTCCGTGAGCCCAGCTCTGCATCCTTCAATGTTCATTCCCATTTGAGACGATGGATCCCCGACCTGAGCTCTAGTTTAAGATGTGTTTACACAGATCCTACAATACAAGGAGGGCAGGGCTACCTGGCAGTGACTATAGAACAGACTGGGGCTTTTCAGAACAGCTCAGTCACACTTTTAACCAAAAAGAAAATAATGTAGGGCAGTAACATGTATCCCTAACAATGCAGACTCCATTTAAGAGTAAATGAGAAGATGTTGTGTTTGTTTCAATGTCAAGTTGCCTCTTTAGTCACATCCGTGGTATGATCATGAAAAAGACAACAACAACAAAAAATGATGATGTAATTTCCAAATCTCCCCTCGGAGTAATTTAACTTTGTAAGTTTAAAAAGCCTGTGAAACCTGGCCAAGTATGTCAAGTAGACTATAAAATCAAAGACTGAAGCTGCAAACAAGGTTATTTTCCATTAAAAATAACAATTATTTTACTTCCTGAAATTCAGCCAAAGAGAATTCCACACAGAGATCCGGGCCAAGGCTGAGGTGATGAACTTTTTGGCTAATGTAACTGGTCATTTCAGCGCTGGATGCAGCCTCTCCTGCAGGTGTCCCTGTCACCTCAGACTCCCTACAGAACTCCAGTGAACATTTGAGGAAAAATTGCTTTAAAGGAATCTGTACTTCTACTTGGAAAACTCAGGGGTCCTTTTGAAGTTTCAAATCTATATTTAAATTTCCCCCAAACAATTGGAAAAGTTAGAAGGCAATTAGTATATGGAAAGCAGAATCTCTCTACGACTGAGGTTGTGATTTCTTTAACTCCTCTTTCTGTCAATCCCTTTAACTTTTTACCTGTAAAATATATTTCTGAGCCCATTCTGGAGGCCTCCCTGACAGCTACAGAGCTGAGGTGTCAAGAACGACTCTACTTCTCGATTGTTTAAATCATAAAATCCTTGATGAATATTTGGGGGTAATTATCGATAATTATATTAACATAAATTAATGCAGAACAAGAGGAAGAGGTTTAATTTTCCTACTCCAGGTCAATTAGTGAATAGCTATATATGTTTAAAAATGAAGGATTCTGTAAATGGAAAGGGAACTTTTATTTAGAAATAAACTACAAGACATTGCTCTGTTATCAGCAAGGCAAAACAACTTTCTGCTGGGTATTGTGATATTTCCTCCAAATCTCTCCAGTGCACCACTGGAAAGAGGAGAAGGAATGAAAGGAGGCGGAGACATAAAGAAAGAAAAGAAAGTAAAAGGAATAAAATTAAAGATACTGGGTGGGGGAAGGGAAGTAAAACTGATGGAGACCTACCTTAGTCTAGGCACTTGTTAAGCATCTCAGTCTGGCTTCATGACAACCTCATAAAGCAGGGATTCTGGAATCTGGGTTCCATCAGACCCCAACCGACACCAGTGCCCCTCATGTTACATCATATTGTCTTGGCCCGTCTCAATGTCTTTTTCTCAGTGGCTTAATTTGAGTGTTTCTCCGTGTGCAGGTACAACACACAGGTAACTAACACAGACTGTCTATCATGGTCCAGGGACTTTTCTGAATACCTGACACAGACCACCTTATTTAATCCTTAAAACAGCCCTGTTTTTATTCCCACCTACCAACAGGGAACCCCCAGACTAGGAGTCACAGAGCTAGTAGGTGCCGAAGCTGTGATTCAAACGCAGCCAGGACAGAGTCAGAGTCCCTGTGCTCAGTCGCTGCCTGGGACTGCCTCTTCGTGTCGGGCAGACGGCGGAGGAAACACGTGACTTATCTGAGTGGTCTTCATTGTCCTGGCCCAAGTGGTTTACCCAGACGAACACACACCATCACTGCCCCTATCTGGGAGGGCTGATTGACAGATGGTAGTGTCCTGGTCACACCTGGCGTGTGCACCCACTGGCCCAGGGACCATGGTACTAGTAAGTGGACAAGCGCCCTGCAGTCCCAGGGTGGGATGGGGGACAGAGACACACTCCAGTCACTCAAGATACAGGCGGGATGGCATGAACCATCTGATGCATGGAGGTGAACAGAGCTGGGCAGAAAGATTTTTCCTTTGGGAGTACGAAAGTTGCAGATACACACTACTATATATAAAATAGATAAACAACAAATTCCTATTGTATAGCACAGGGAGCTATATTCAATACCTTGTAATAGCCTATAATGAAAAAAATATGAAAACAAACATGTATGACTGATACATTATGCTGCACACCAGAAATTGACACATAATTGTACACTGACTATACTTCAATAAAAAAGAATGCAAAAAAAAACAATAAATAAGAAAAGGAAAGGAAAAAAAGATGTTATAATAAAACAACCATTAAAAAAAAAGATTTTTCTTGCTGGAACTTTACTAATTTGACTGAAATGAAAACCATTTCAATAAGGATGCATAAATAATTCAGCTGGATAAATCACACTGTGGGGTCCTGGGCTGGTGGTGTGGGCTATGCTCTCGAATTAGCCACGTGACAGAAGAAATGTATCTTTAGAAAACCCAGAAGCATTATTATAAATTACGACAATAAAATTTTACTTCACTCCCTTAAAATCCCAGCTCATGTGTATAATTTATCAATATGGAGAGTTGTTTCCATGAATTGGCTTATTTTGTGCGTATTCTCAGCTCCCTGGGACACTTACAGCCCCAGCTACAGTGATACTACAGTTTTATCCTGTGATGCAAAAGGCACAATTGAAAATGTGGAGAAATCATGGAGACAAGTGACCCCATGAACACATTTGTAGGTGGTGATGCTGAGATGGTGTCAGAGAATTTGAAAATCGTAAGTCACCAAGGCCAAGGATGAGGAAACTATGGTCTAGAGAGACTGAATAATGTGCGGGGGTTTAAGGTGAGGAAGAGAGAGGCAAGAAGGAGGTTTTGACAAGTGCTAAGAATTTGCTACAGAATTTATATTTTAATGAGTTGAGTAAATTTATCAATTAAAAAATACACATTATACACATGTATATATTTGACTGAACTATGTAAATAGATTTTATATATTTTATAAAAATGTAATAAAATATAATATCTGCCATGGTTGAAATATCAGTTGTAGGAGGCTGGGAAATGATAAATTTTTCAGTTCAAAACTTTGTATGTGACTGATTTTAATACACTAATTCTATTGTCCTTTCCCTCGATTTAGGAAAATCTGTCATGTAGATTTCTGAGTTAAACTTAAGGTTAAAGTTGAAGTGTCTAATCTTTGATTCATTCGTTAATTTTACAATAACTATTTACTGAGTGCCAGCTATAAATGCAGCACTGTTCTGTGCTCTGGGACAAGAGCCAGAATAAAGTAGACGGGTTCCCCATTCTCTTGGAGCTTGTGTTTCAGTGGAGAGGCAAATCATGCACAAGAAAGTCAATAAATGCATGAGAATTTCTCATGGTGACATGCACAATGGAGAAAATAAAAAAGAAGGCAATGGAACAGAGTGACTGGGGAGGCTATTTTAGATCAGATGGTTAGGGAAAATTTCTGTATGGAGGGGACATTCTAGTAGAGACTGAATGGAGAAGACAGTTCTAAGAAAAGCAGGGAGTGAAGGGCTTTCCATGTGGAGGCAGCAGCAGTGCAAAGGCCCTGTGGCAGAAACAAGTGTAGCATATTTGAGGGGTAGGAAGCTCAGGCAGCTGGAAAGGAGTGAAGGGGAGGAAAAGTGGTGGAGGAATATGAAGAAACTCAGGGACAGGGCCATGAGAAGGAACTAGAATTTTATTTTAAGGGCAAAAGGAAATCAAGAGGATTTTAAACAAAACAGAGCCATAATCTGATTCACACTTTCAATCCAGGTTATTTGGCTGCCGTTTGGAGACTGGATTACAGGGTGCAGCCATGGAAACAGGACGAAACTTAGTGAGCTACTGCAATAACCCAGGCTGAAAAGACAGGGGCCTATCATGGTGGTAGGGGAGGGGACAAGTAAGAGAATTAGAGAAAGTAGAATGGACAAGATTTGCTGCTGGACTGGATGTGAAACAAGGAAAAGGGAAGAGTCAAGAATGTTTGTGGTCACATGCACCCCAGTGTTTGCAGCAGTACTATTTACAATAGCCAAGACATGGAAACAACCTAAATGTCCATCAACAGATGACTGGATAAAGTTGTCATATATTTATACAATGGAATACTACTCAACCATAAAAAAGAATAAAATAATGTCATCTGCAGCAAGATGGTGGATGTATCATTTATTAACTATGTGATCATGGCATTTTATTTAGTTCCACTGAGCTTCTTTTTGTAAAACGAGCTCATCACCATCATCACCAGCATCACCATCAACATCACCATCATTATCCTCACCATTGTCTTGTCATCATCATCATCATCACCATCAGCATCCTTCTCCTCACCATTATCTTTGTCACCACTATCATCATCTCGCCATCAGCATCCTCCTCCCCATTATCACTGTCATCATCACTACCATCACCATTTATCATCATCACCATCATTATCCTCACCATTGTCTTGTCATTATCATTATCATCACCAACATCAGCGTCCTCCTCCTCCCCACCATATCACTGTCATTATCACCACCATCATCATCATGCTGTATACAGGTTGCTATAATTTATTTAGGGCCTTTCTATTACTCTGCATGGAACACTCTGTCCCCAGATCTTTGCTCACTGCATGTTATTCAGTCTTCATTCCAAATGTCACCTCCTCAGAGAATCCCAGTCACTCAAACTAATGGAGGACCCTCTGACACTTTATTCCTAAAACACCCAGTGTTATTCCTCATTGCATTTATGACTATTTGATACTATCTTTTTAATGGGGGATGTTATACATTTATTTGTTTACTTATTTATTGTTTATATTTCCTCTTTCAAGAAAAAAAAAATTCTATGAGATCAGGCCCATTGTCTAAAAATTAGAGTAATGACTTATTTATAGTAACAATGAATGAAAAAGTTAAACTGTAAAATCCTCTACAGTTGTTATTATTGGGAGGAGATGTGTAGCCTCAATGCAATCAGTTTAAAGAAAGAAATTATAACACAAAGGGAATGCAATTGAAATATTGATATATCTATTGTGTTTTGAAGCATGATTGTTGCACATTTATTTAATTTTTTAATTGAATATAGTCAGTTTACAATGTTGTGTCAATTTCCGGTGTACAGAATAATGTTTAAGTCAGGCATGTACGTACATATATTCATTTTCATATTCTTTTTCAGGTTACTGTAAGATTGAATATAGTTCCCTGTGCTATATAGTAGAAACTTGTTGTTTATCTGTTTTTATATATAGTAGTATCTGCAAATTTTGAACTCCCAGTTTATCCCTTCCCATTCCCTTTTCCCCCTGGTAATCATAAGTTTTGTTATATATTTATTTTTGAAAACTCTCAACACTTAAGAGTTATGGAGTAGAAGACAGGTACTGTCAACCCATCAGACCTAATTTGAAATGATCAAGTAGAATGACTTGTGACAGAAGACAGAAGATCATCAATTGGCACCCACAGCAGAGACTGAGCTCACGTGATGTGGTTGGAGACAAGGAAGGTACAGATCTCCAGAAGGATGCTCCAAACGGGGGTGCTTATCCTGGACGTATCATGGACCAAAAGCCAAGGCATCATCCTTCAGCAGATGATAGAAAGTAACTTGATGAAGAGATGAAACATTCTGGCCAGGAAAATTTACTCTCATAGCTTCCTTTGAATTAAGACTTTTACCTTAAATTATTAAAATTCTTAACACAGTAAATTCTGTTCAGAAGTCTTTCCAATCTGAGCATCTGAAGGTGGTTTTCATTTAACACAGTCCAAAATGTATTGGCTAAATATACACACACATACACACATATATAAAAAGGTTTATAAAAATTCAGATTTTTTTCCCTTCTTGCTGCTTTATTGAGGACTGTTACTCAAGAATGGCCCTGCATTTGTTTTTTTTCATGCTCAAATCTGTTTTAAAGCAATATAATTAATTTGTTTCACATAAGTCATAGTCAATCGACAGACTTTCATTCTTAGTTAAGAAAAACAGTGTTATACTGTAGTTCATGAGAATTTTTTTCATATTTTAAAAATGTTTATTTACTGTGTGAGAGGAATGTGGTACTTAGATAGAATTAAAAATAAAGCAGGTCAGAAAAAAGGCCAATTTTTAAAAACAAATAATCTTTTAAGATGCATAAAAGATTGAAAAATTATCCCATGTACATCACAAATACAGATATGTCGAAAAAGCATGAATGTTCACTTCAGTGAAAATACCATTCTGATCAATTTTCTTTCAGCTGGACTAGTTCATGAGAATTTTCAAAAAACACTTCCAGCTATTTTAAAAAGCAGTTTTACTGTAAAGTACAAAAAAAGCCGCAACAAATACATCATACAGGAAATGGATTCTTTGAAGTAATAATAATTTAAAAAGCAAAATTATAAAAATGCTCTTAAATTTTACACCACATCTAATTTATATTTAATGCAGGACAGAGATGCATTTTAAGCTAGGTGATACAATGCAGGAATGGGGCATCTGAAAGCGATCATTCCTAGGGCCGTGTGGGTCTTAAGATGACAGGCAATCATGAAGCTAGATAGGAAAGTGAGTTTTAAACGACAAACTCTGGGAGTTGGTAGAGAAAGAATAGCAGATTTCTCTCACTCTCTCTAAAGTTTGTTTTTAAAATGAGAACTATGTAAGCATCTATTATAATTTTAAATTTAAGTTTTTAAAAAAATCAAAGTGATACATGCATACAAGTGAGAGAGTCACATAGTCTCCTGCTCCCAAACCAACTGCTTTCCCATCTGATTTAAAAAAAATCTAAATAAGATGTCTCTTGGCTGCTTCTTAATTTTTCAGACATTGTCTATTGACTTCCTTTAGGAGGATGGGATGAAGCTCTTTCTCCTCACTTCCCTGCACCCTCACCACACACACACACACAAGACACACACACACAATACACCCTCACCAGACACACACTATACTCTCACCACACATATTCACACACCCTCACCACAAACACTCACCACACACACACACCATCCCCCCCCACACATACACTATACCCTCACCACACACACAAAAATACCCTCACCACACAAACATACACACATACACTGACCACACACACACTCGCACTACACACACAACATACTCACACACTCTCACCCCCTACACCCTCACCACACACACACACTCACACACCATCATCCCACACACGCACACACTCACACAATTTCACATGCCCAGTAGAGCTGGGACATATTTTGGTTGACTCCCTGTTCTGTGTTTCTATTAAGACCCCACAGTCTCTTCCTCAGGGAGGAGCTCTGGGAGCCGGGTGGGGGCCTTCTCATGGGGAGCTGGACCCCAGCCCTCATGTCTATGGGTCAAGTCGTTGTTCTTAGGTTTATGAAAATTCCCCAGAGAAGGCATTTTCAGGGCCCGGGGACTGTAATCCTCTTGGTCACTGTTCTGGGGTCACAGCGTGTTCAGCCTTACCCTCCCTGCCTGTTTTCAGGACGGCCACCCTGGGACCACAGTCTGGATGCTGCTTGTGCCTTCTCTCCAGTTTTCATCAGGGTATGGGCGGGTGGACCAGCTGGCTGTGTGGAGCTGGGGGAATCCGGAGTCTACCTGCCTCTTTAACAAACTTACAAGCAGCCTTTTGTTTTAGTACCTTCACTTCCATTCCGAGAAGTGCCTGATATCAGAGTCTGAGTCTTTTGTCTGCAGTATAAATCACGTTGCTTCCTGGCTGTCCCTGCTACTGATTTTTCAGGATTTAACAACTTTCTCGGTTCTGCTAAGTCAGTTACTACTTGTCCATATGCTTTCCAGCATTTTCTGTGTTCTTTCTTTCACTTCCTGTGTCCTAGTGAGTTGGGCTCTTTAAAAACCCTCTTTAGACTCATTTTACTGGGACCTCAGAAAGGGGTCAGGGGCAAATGCATGCACTCCATCCACCATCCTTATCCAGACACCCTGAAACTTGATTCTTAACAAAGGTGATTTAAACAGCATTTAAGAAAAGTATCAGTTTTTATACGAGGTATTCTAGTCATAGGGTGTTATCACACTGTATGAGCCAACATGATACAGACTGAGGGGAACAAGTTGATGTAATAAAAAAGTAAACTTTTGTTTTAATAAAAGATGAGTTCTGTTATTTAAGAAAGTCATTTGTCTATATGAATTATCTCTCTAAACACAAACTTTCAGCTAAAAGTGGGCCCTAAAGAATGGTAGGCATGACACAGTTTGTGTATTTCTGTATAAGGACCAGGCGTATGTCTGTTTGAAAAGTACAGATCTTTGGGGTGAAGGTATCTTTCTGAATTTAGAGTTTCCTCTAGCTATATGCCCAAGATTGGGATTGCTGGATCCTACGGGAAGTCTATTTTTAGTTTTCTAAGGAATCTCCATACTGTTTTCCATAATGGCTCTATCAAATTACATTCCCGCCAACAGTGTAGGAGGGTTCCCTTTCCTCCACACCCTCTCCAGTACTATTTACAGTAGCCAAGACATGGAAGCAACATAAATGTCCATCAACAGATGACTGGATAAAAAAGATGTGGTATATATATACAATGGCATACTACTCAGCCATAAAAGGGAATGAAATAATGCCATTTGCAGCAACATGGATGGACCTAGAGATTATGATACTAAGTGAAATCAGACAGAGGAAGACAAATTCTATGTGATATCACTTATATGTGGGCTCTAACATATGACACAAACTGATTTGCAAAACAGAAACAGACTCACAGATACAGAAAACAAGCTTATGGTCACCAGTGGGGAAAATGGGGGAGAGGGATAAATTAGGAGTTTGGGATTAACAGATACACACTACTGTATACAAAACAGATAAACAACAAGCACCTACTGTATAACACAGGGAACTATACTCAATATTTTGTAATAACCAATAATGAAAAAGATTATGAAAGAGGATGTATACATATATGTGTGTGTGTGTAAAAAATTACAGGTCAATTTTGCCACAATAAATGTAAACCACAGTCAGTGATGACCCAGCTAACTACAGAGAGCAAAAATAGCAAACAAAAATAAAGATTCACCACTCTACGATGTAAGTGTGGCTAAACAGTGATTAAAATTGGAGTAACACAACCATCACTTCCCACGTGTCTTTTCTAAGGTATTGAGACACAGGACAGCTTGCAATAACAGATTTAATTTAAACAAGCAAACCAATGGTTTACTCATGTATTGCCTTCAATCACTTCCACAGCTGGTATGAACATTTGTTAAGTTACAAATGAACAGAAGCCAAATTATGTTACAGTAATTAACTTATGAGAGTAATTAATGGAAGCAACATATGTAGGAACATTATCATGTAGTAGTACATATGGTTAATTAGAGTTCAACATAAATTAGATCTACTTAACCTTATTTCAAAGACCCCTGGCATACGGCTTTTGTAAAATGTCCATATGTCTTAACTAGGTGATTAACTGCATTTTAGTACTGACCTAAAAAAATTAGCCAAATCGTCATGATTTATTACTTAGCTAACAGCAAACATGGCTCAAAGGCTCTATTTGTTTTCATGGTGATCCAGAAAGTCAAGAGTGGATAAAACACATAAAAGCCAAATCAAGGGATCAGTCTTTCTGGAAATAACAGATATATTTTCTATTTAAAGAAAACCTTCCCTTTGTAAATTGTAAGGTTATAAAATATACCATAATTGCTTCTCTCAGATGGACTTGAATTGCTTTAAATAGTTTGATGTCATTTATTTACTTTATTTAGAAGAGTCCACCAATAAACAATACTTTAGGTGGCAATTGTGTGTTATGCTAGTCTGCATGAAGAACCCTGTTAACTCTGTAATACGTAGGCACAAATTTTTTTCCTATTAGCTACACATCTTTGCAGAGATGATTTAAGATAGCTTATAAATATGGCCGCTAACCTAACAAGATCAGCCAGAATAAGAAAATCAAATGTAAGAACAGGAGAGCACCAATAGTTACTAGTTGCTCTGTGTATCGTATTTTATCTTAAACTTCCTAACATTCAAGGCAAAAAAAAAAACAAAACTTTCCTTTGAGTCACTGAAACATGCTTTCATCTCTCCTCTCTTCATCCCCATCAATGCAGCATTTGACCAATGACCGCCCTCAACTCAATCCTATAAACACAGGCAGGATCTTAGTTTCAGCACCACCTCTTACAAGTCAAACTTCTCAATTTGTTGGGAGGTTAAAGGACTTGCTCATGGCTTTACCACCAGTTAAATAGCCTCAGTTATGATCAGCATATATGAAGTTAGGGTTTTAAAATATTACTTACATAACTGGCTAATTAAACACTCAATGATCCTCCTAAACTCACTTACCTGTGATCTTCCTATAGCCCGATGTCTATTGTTGAGGACTGAGAGCTGGTCTTAGGAGGCTCTGTGAACCTTGGGTGTAACAACGACACCTAATTTATCTGTACATCTCCAACACTTAGTGAAAGTGTCTGGCACAGAATGTTTGATAAATGTCAGTTGATTGAGTAAGAAATTAATCGATGAAAAATGAAAAGCTCATAGGCAACTGGAGAGTAGGGAACCATCCTGGGGGTATCACCAATTCATCCTAATGTCCAGTTTCCACTGCAATTAGACTGAGAGTAACTTTTCCTCACAGATACATGTATAGACATGCATTTCTGTTAACTCTTTATCTCGATCTGCATTATCTTTCTATCTGGGAATTTCTTTTTCCTAAATCAGGGCTTATTTGAAAATAAGATGAAGACTTCTCATGCTACTACAGCTCTCAAAACACTGGGAATGTTTACATTCCACGTGCAAAAAATACAGAGAATGTTTCCATTCTCTGATATTAAAATTAATTTAAGTGACTTTTCTTCAGAATTTTATGGAATGAGGTTAAAGGGTAACAGAAAATCATTTAACACTAAGATTCTTTCTATGCAGAAAAAAAAATTAATGTAAATATGAGCCACAGAACAATCATGGGAATTAACATGTTTGAGGAGCACAGCGGGACTTGGTCCCGGCATATCTGACACATATTAAAAGTACAGAATTCTGGGCTGTAAAAGATTTAGCATTTCCACATGGCTAATAAAGAACCACTAAGTACTACTGAAACGACTATAAAATTTCCCGCCGTGAGACCCAAGTTAGGCAGTTTCATAGAATTTAATTCCTTGTGTCAATGTTTTCTGAGGCTTAGATTTTTATTTTTAAATGAAGCCTCTGCATCTGGATTCTATCTCAACATTTACAGAGTAGTAAAAAATGATCTATTGAACTTAAAAAATAAGAAGTGACTATAGGAATGAGAGACTTGTTGGAGCACATCATTTGTCCCGACATGTTTTCAATAAAAATACTTGTCTTCTATTTCCCTAGAAAATGCTAAATGAAGAGGATTTTGAATTTTCACAATCAGAGGTGTCTCCCCTTTCCAAAGACTTGGAAGGGAAAACTCTAAGGAACAGTAGGGCTGTTGACACTTCTGAGCTATTTCTCATTGTCTTTTTAATATAATTTGGGACTTAGGGAGCCATTAGGTACCACTGCTTACAAAACTACCTACATGAGAAGAAGTAATAATTGTAATTAAAAATATACTAACTTCCAGAAACATAAATACAGCGCCAGAGAGAAAGAAGTGGGAAGAAACGTTGTCTCAGCCGGCAGACACTGTGGACAGATGTTTCCCATAAACCGTGTAAGCACATTAGTTTCTAATATGGTGTAGCTTTTCATGAGCTGATCATTTCTGGCAGCGGGAAGAATAATGAATCTTTTTCTGTCCAGCTCTGTGTCCCAAACCCATATAATCTGGTGGGGCAGAGCTGTGTATGCCGGTAGTTAATGGAATGAATGAAGGTGGACCCTGACTGCAAGGGTGAGCGAGCAAACACTTGATCTGTGTTGTGTGGTCCATGTCCTCTCCTGACTGCAGGGGACCCTGCCTGGATCCTTTACTGACTTCATAGCTCCAATATTAATTCCTGCTCAGAAACAATGGCTAATTCTGCTGAATCATTTCGGAAAAACCTGTCATGTATCTCAGCTAACTTGGAAGTTGTTTTGAAAATGACTGGTAAGTCTCAGATGAGCATGTAATAATTAGAAGATGAAGGATGAGAAAAAAGTAAAATATGACCTTTAGAAAAAGGAACTGAAACAGAAAACTGTATAAATGCCTCCCAAGTCAAATGTTATGATGTTACCCCTGAAGTATTAAAAATTGTCATAATTTAGTAAACTGTGATTGAATTATTTTAGTACTTTTTCCTAACTCATCGTGACCTGAAAAGGAACCATTGTGTTCAAAATCATCCCCAAAGACAAAAACTGTGTTTACAGGTCTCTTTGATTTAAAGATCATATAAAGAAGTAGAGTAGCATACACCAGGCAACTGAAGCACATAGAAAATGATGCTCTTTTATCAAGTAATCCACTAATTTGTATGTAGCAAATTGACAGCATTTGCTGCATGCTTACTTTCCTTAGGAAGTTTACACATTAAAGGTGGCCACTAACATAAAGTCAGTCCTAGTACAGAGCTGGGGCTGGTACCTCTGATATCTTTTGAGTCAATCACCAAATCATTGCCACTGCTGAGTCAGCTGTAAGCAGATGGATTTTTCTGACATTGTTCCCTGCAAACTCCCCCTGCCCTCACCCCTTCTGGGGGAAGATCCCTTGACAGTATTGAGAGTTTCAAGCAAAGGTAGCCTTACATCTTAGATTTTTCTTTACATCCTTAACTGACAAAGTTACTACACATATCAGGGTCACACAGCTAACTTGGGTTTGTGTTTTATGTATTTAGTGAGTTATGAATGACTGATGCCCAGTTTGGATTTGGCCCATTGGGAAATTTACTATAAAAATATTCAAGTCGAGGCTCTCCAGGATGAAAGATTAGCTATCAAATTTTGAGTACTTATCAGTAAGTACTTATTGAGTATTTATTAAGAATATAACATGGTTTAGCTCATGTAATTCTTAGTACAACTCAGTGAAATAGATTGTTGTATCTTTCCCATTTTACATGTGAAGAGACTGAAGCTCAAAGAGATTCTCATGGTCCAGTGGGTCGTCTGCTCAGTAAACTGCAGAGCCAGGACTCAAACCCCCAATAACGCTGGCTCCACTGTCTAGCTCTTTGCCACTCACTGCACACTTGGGGTCTCCAGAAATGTGCCTCATCCCCTATTTCTGGCTCATCTCCCAAGCTTCCCTGAACTTAACATACTCCTGAGCCCAATCAATGCTCACACCATTTTCTAAACTTGCCACGCATGCGTCTTTGCTCCCGTGTTTGACCACCGGTTAAAGAAGAGGGTTGGTCTGTCCAAATATTAGTGTATAGCAAAACCACTCTAGTTTAAAAAAACATCAGACTAGATATAAACTTAAAAGAGGATTGGCTAAGATTTAGCAAGAAAAATATTTCTAAAAGACAGACTGGAACTGGGTGAGGGATTAGAACCAGTTAACATCGTTCTGAACACAAATGTCAAACGTAGGAAAAGAAAAGAGGGTTGGGCGTTTCCTTTACTGAAATGAATGCAGGAAAAAGTTATAGGTGAGAGTGTCCAGATGCTGAAATAACACCCAAGGGAAGAAGTCTTCAGGAAGTAGCTCCAATGACCACCTGATTAACAAGAGAACAAGTTAAGGGAGAGGGGTACAAATGACCTGCACAAGGGCACAGTTTGTCTGCAGTGTGAACTCCCACACCTGGTGCAGATGCACTACTATATTTAAAGGGATCAAACTCTCTTTTTAGAAAAAATTTTTTTTAAATTTAATTCTCTTCCTCTTTTTTTTTTTTTTTTTTGGTAGGGGGAGGTAATTAGGTTTATTTATTTATTTACTTAAAAAAAAAAACACCTTTATTGTGGTATGGTTCCTGTACAGTAAATGACACATATTTCAGGTATACAATTTGATGAATTTTGATAGATTTACACACCAATGAAACCATCACCACAATCAAGATAGCTAACATTCCCATTACTCCCCAAAGGTGCAGCTTTGGAATTCCCAATTTATCTCTTCCCATCCCCTTTACTCCCTGGTAACCATAAGTGTGTTCTCTATGTCTGTGAGTCTGTTTCTGTTTTGTAGATAAGTGCATTTGTGTCCTTTTGTGTCCTATTAATTTACTTTTGATGGAGGTACTGGGGATTGAACCCAAGACCTTGTGCATACTAAGCATGTGTTCTACCACTAAGCTATACCCTTCTCTCAAACTCTCTTTTGATTACCCAGTGAAGAAGACGACACAGGTCATGATATAGGCAGACAGGTGGACTGGGAGGTGATGAGGGAGGAAATGGCAGGGGAGGAGATGAAGGCGGTGATGCTACAAGACAGCTTCAGTGAACAGCTGAGGCTTGGTCAGGATTGTGATGGACGTTCCCTGTGCTGTGGGCTCTGAGCCTCCCAGTAACAGGTACCCTACACCCAACATCTACCTGCTGGAAATGTCTAGAGCTCACACACAACACAGCTGTCGTGGGCACGGGAAGACTCACACAAACTGCATGGCTGATCTACAGCCACACGCAGGTCCCCTTCAATACTGACTGATGCTTTTTCTCAAATTCCAGCCCATCCAGGACACTTTGCTCAAATCTAGGCATCTAACTGCCTAAAGTTATATTTTCACTTTCTGATTTTTTTTTTTTTTCCGAGAAGGAGTCCAGCAGAGTAACCAAGAGCACAGACTGAGTCAGAGGCCCTGGTTGGAATCCTGGTTCCAACATTTATCAGCTGCTTGATCTGGGGAACTTCACTTCTCCGATTCCCTCTTTCCTCCCCTATAAAATGGGAAAGATATCAACCTCAAAGGTTTGTTATAAGAATAAAATGAGCAAACCACCAAAAAGCCATGTAGAAAAGCAGCTGGTAAACGCAACCACTCAACACATGCTAGTGATGATGATGATGACTTATGTCACCATAAATTGTTAATTTATCAAAGATTATGATGTAACAAATTACATAATAATATTGCAAACTAACAGTGGGTTGTAATAGCTATATTTTGAGGTTCCTGTCTCACTCATAACCTCTCTTTAAGAGCTGCCTGAGTCCTTACAGCCTGCTGCAGGGGCAGGTCTAGATGACCCTAGAGGACTTTGTGCCTGTCCTCTCTTCCCCTGCGACATTACCAGACCAGAGGCAAACACCCGGTGCAGGGCCAACTGGTCTGCTGAACAGCCAAAGACACTCACGTCATTTGGGAAAAGGTCATATAGGATCAAGAGACCAAGAGAGAATAGGAGGGGAGGGAAAGGAGGTAGGCCTGGAGGAGGTGAGAATGCCCTGGAGCCCTTGAAGAGTTCCCAGTTTCCAGCTCCAGTCTCCATGAATCCTTTCTGGACCTCACACAACTTTTCTTCTCAATACTTGCCACGTGTTGACTTGAGTTTGTTGACATGAACTTTTGTTCTTTCACTGTAATATGTTCCGATGCCATAAGTATATACACACATGAGAGCCCCCAGTTAGTAGGTAGGACCCCCAAGCTTTCTTTGGTAGCTATTTGGAACAGGTGTCATCCTACAGCCCCCACTTACGTCCTCATTTGTCTGGTGTGATGTCCTGGAGGGGAGGGGGCTGTCAGGCAGCATCCATCCAGTTCCCTCTGGGGTTCTGATTAGGAATTTGACTGTCTTTTCTCTTCTCTCTGGCTCTGACCCTCCCCCCAAATCCTCAAGGTTCTGGGAGGAATAAGATTTGCCTGTACTCATAAACAGACCTCTCTCTCATGCCTTTGAAACATATTCAGAAAAATGGTTACCTTCATGTTTGGAGACTTTTGATCACAGGAACCATTAAAATAACAACAGAAAGTGTCCTCTACACTAGGCTCTGTCAGTCAAAGCCCATCCTAAGTGTATTTCAAGACAAAGAGCTTCACAAAATGCCGACAGATGGTAGTAGAAAACAGGGTACCATCTTTAACTTAAAATTTGGCTTGGGTTTAAAAAAGTCAAGCAAGACTTCTGAGAGATTTTAAAATGCTAATGTGTTCTAGGGACCTTTAAGAAGATGCACCTGTTCCTGAGATGTCACTGGTTTTTTTTTTTTTTTTATGATTGGTCTCTTCTTTCGGTCTTCTAAAAAGTTTTTTTTTTTAATTGAAGTATAGTTGATTTACAGTGTTGTATTAGTTTCTGGTGTACAGCATAGTGATTCAGTTATACATACATATATTCTTTTCATTACAGGTTACCACAAACCATTGAATATAGTTCCCTGCATTATACAGTAGGGTCATGTTGTTTATCTACTGTGTACATAGTAGTTTGTATCAGCCAGTCTCAAACTTCCATTTATTCCTCCCTCCCCACTCTCCCCTCTGGGAACCATAAGTTTGTTTTCTATGTCTGTGAGTGTTTCAGTTTTGTAAATAAGTTCATGTGTGTCATTTTTTAGATTCTACATATAAGTGATATCATATGATATTTGTCTTTCTCTGTATTACTTCACTTAGTATGATCATCTCTAGGTCCATCCACGTTGTTGCAAATGGCATTATTTCATTCTTTTTTATGGCTGAGTAATATTCTATTGTATGTATATACCACATCTTCTTTATCCAGTCATCTGTTGATGGATGTTTAAGTTGCTTCCATGTCTTGGCTATTATAAATAGTGCTGCTGTCAACATGGTGGGTGCATGTATCTTTTTGAATTATAGTTCCCTCTGGATATGTGCCCAGGAGTGGGATTGCTGGATCATAAGTCTATTTTTAGTTTTTAAAGGAATCTCCGTACTATTCTCCCTAGTGGCTGCACCAAACTACATTCCTACCAACATTGTAGGAGGGTTCCCTTTTCTCCACACTCTCTCCAGCATTTATCATTTGTGGACTTTTTAATGATGGCCATTCTGACTGGTGTAAGGTGACACGTCATTGCAGCTTTGATTTGCATTTCTGAGATGTTACTTTTTCATGCCTCACAGAGACATAGAGAACCCAGTTTGGAAAGTTTAATCTAGATCAATGGATCTCAGTCAGAGATTTTGTCCACCACTTTCCTCCCAGCCTCTCCTGAGACCATTTGGCAATATCTGGAAACATTTCTGATTGTCACAACTTGGAGGTGGAGGGTTGGTACTGCATCTAGTGGACAAATCCAAGGATGCTGCTAAACATCCTACAAGGCACAGGACATCCACCTACAAGAGAGAATTATCTGGTCCCAAATGTTGACAGTGATGAGACTGAGAAACCAGGTCTAGATTATAGTAATCTCGTCCAGTAATATTAGTGGTAACTGGAGGGGTTGGAGGGAGATGGGGAAAGTGGAGGGGGAGGCGGGGAAGGGGGAGAGGGAGGTGGGGAAGGTGGAGGGGGAGGTGGGGAAGGGTGAGGGGTAGGCAGGGAAGGGTGAGGGGGAGGTGGGGGAAGGTGGGTGGGGGTCCCTGTGCACAGTCTTCCTTCCCAGGGCAAAACACCATATGAAAGCTTTTAAATCTCCCAGAAGCCATACCAGAATGAGTTCTCTGCAGGTCCCCAATGCTCCCAGTTCAACAAAAAGCTTTTCCACATCTCTCAGTCTTACTATATTTCATTCTTTAAAAATATTTCAGATTTACAACATAAAAGGGAAAGTCAGGGTGAAATCAGTATTAGTATTTATTTTTTCCCTGACCTCACGCTTTCCCGAGATTTACTCAGTCTAATTTATTTCTGCAACCCGCCGTGGGTGGTAAGTACTAGAGGTGCCCCGGGGTACCAGCGGAAGGCGAGATGGAGGCCTGTCCCCCCCACCCTCCTTCCTTCTTCCTGCGTCAGCAAACCCCTCCGGGCCCTGAGCTTTTCCCCCTCTCCTGGAGTCGCTCTGCCTCCTGTCCCAGATGGGAACTCACTCCCGTGAATATATAAGCACCCTATAGCCTTGCTCCTCCACGGCTGGGGCGGACATTCGTGGTGCAGGAAGAGGATGAAGAAATAAACGTCCATGTGAAGTTCTCCGGCATCTGTACTTCTGTGCGGGTTCCGCCCAGGGCCTCTCAGATCTGTCTTGGAGGTGACCATAGAAGTTGAAACTCCTGACATATGTGAGGATGCCTTTCAGAGACATCATTCATTCGCCATCAGGAAGCATCATCACTGAAGGCAGAAATGGCCCAGAAAGCAGAGGGGTGTGGACTCAGTCCCCATCCTGGCTGAGCCACACAGGGGCTCTCCCCTGGCCCTTCCTCTAGCTCACATCAACCCGAGTCCCATGGAGACCCAGGTCTACCTTGGAACGGTGGTGCTGCAGTGCGTGGGAAAGGCATCCTCACCAGGGCCCGGGTAACACACTACTGCCCCATCTCCGGGCCCTTTGCAGAGAGGAAGCTGGCTTTCCCTGGCTGACCACTAGGGCTGGCCAACTGGACAGAGAAAACCTGTGCTCCCACTGATCAGACAGCTCTAGAGAGCTTCACGCTTAAATCAGAGAACGCTGGGCCATTCCTTCCACCTGCTCCGTAGTATGTCATTGTCCATATGATTAAGGTCAATCTTTTTTAGTAAATAAAAGCAGACTTATTCAATCACATCCTGCAGGACACTGTAGTCATATAGGAAAGCTCTTTATTATTTCCTGTTTTTATTATTAGGGGAAGGTAATTGGACTTATTTATTTTTTGGTGGAGGTAGTGGGATTGAACCCAGGACCTCATGCACACTAAGTAAGCACTCTCATCACTGAGCTCTACCCTCCCTCTCCTGTAGGAAAGCACTTTAGATTTACTGAAGGGTGAGGTATGAAAGGGAAGAATTCGCTTCCACTGCAGCAGGACTGACAACAGGAAAGTCATTTCCCCTTTCGACAAGGAGAGGGTTGACTGGCAGGATCAGCAGTTGGAGAAATTGAACTCAGGCTTGTGCGGGAAGCATCCGTGTCTGCATAGCTGTCCCCAAGGAGGGCAGAGGACCGCGTGCCTTGGCCTCCCAGCATCGCATCCCTACTCTTCCGTATCATCCACCATGCAGCCCCCATCCTTTTTTCCCCTCTGGCTCCCCATGATTTTCCCTGGAAGGTCTCAGAGAGTGGGCTGCAATCAGTTTCATCTTCAAAATTTCCAGGCAGGCACGATGGCGGAAGCTACTGGATTCCAGCCCAACAGTGGTAAGGCCGAAACCTGAACTGTATTTGCCGTTTATTTGAAATTAATACCCACTACTAATCCTGGGTCAATAATAAAGGGGGAAGAAGGCCTGTAAGGAGAAATTACTGCCCTAGAAAGATTCTGCTTTCTTGCTGTAGCTTCTGGACTTGTGTAAAAGAGCTCAGTTTTAATAATGTAACAGTTAAAAATAAATGACCTCTCTTCAAAAAACTGATTCCATAGCTCTGTCTCAGTTCCCAAGACTATCTATCAGAGATAGACCCAAAGCCACGGAGTAGCCACAGTCCGGGGAGGGATTCAATTAGCTAATTTGCGTGTGGGGCTCTGTTTGGACTTGTTTCCGTGCAAATTCTGGTTTGGATGAGAACCGCAGTACAGACTGTGATTTTCAGTAGTATCTACGCATTTCTTAGAGCCTACATTTCAAGCCAGATTCATTCTCATCTCTTAATATCCAAACTGGATCTTGCAGAAATAGTTACACAAGGTTAGACGTGAAAGCAGAATACTGTAAATGAATCTGTCGTTTTTCTGATGGTTGGAGATTACTGACAGCACTTAAAATTTAGTCAGTATGCCTGCGTGTGATTATGAGTGCGTCTGTGTATGTGTGTGTGTGTCTGGGTGTCTGTGTACACATGTGAAGTACATCACACAGAGAAAGGTCTGCTTTTAATCTTCTTTCCCCTTTAAATTTTCAAGCCCTCAGCACAGACACACACACTTCTTATTTTTTTTAAATAATTTTTTCTAAAAATTTAAAAACTTAAGATAGAATCTGCTATTTTCAGGGAGACTTAAGGAATATTTATTTTGTGGGAATTCAGGAAATGACTCAATATAGAAGCCATGCGATCAATTTTTCTGATTCTTTGTGGTCACTTTTTTTTTTTTAGATAAGCAAAAGCAAAAAACATGGACCTTTTTCTTTGGGAGCAAAGAATAAATGGTTCTTTAATCTTTTTAAAGTCAGAGGCAGAAAACCTTTGAAGCCAGACTGTATCATTGTCAACCAAGCTCTTTTAATCAGAACAGACATCCCCGTAGCCTGGAAGTTCTTCCTGTGTTTAACCTCAATATATGCTGATGACATCTCTGGTGACTTTTCTTTTCAACATCTTTATTTTTTATTTATTTATTTATTTTTTTAGTGGGGGAGGTAATTAGGTTTATTTATTCATTTACTTATTTTTTAATGGTAGTGCTGGGGATTGAACCCAGGACCTCGTGCATGCTAAGCAGGCACTCTACCACTGAGCTATACTCTTCCCCAGTGACTTCTTATTTTGCCTCAGTGGCAAAAAAAAAAAAAAAAAAAGAAAAGAAAATCTGCATTTTTTTTTTTGTTGTTGCAACATTTTTTTTTTTTTAACCAAAAGTAAAGCCTTCATTAAGTCTTCCCTTTGGCATCTCTTTTCTTGACTACGTAACCCCAGCACTTTTACCTTTTTTCAATTAATAGGTTCTGTTTTCTCGTTCTCATGTTATTCTTGTACTTTTCCTCCTCACATCTTTCTGTGAAAAGCCAGAGCCATAGAAAAGGCAACATTCTCCATTGAGTGGGGAGAATGAGCCAGAGACAGCCAGCCAGCCAGGAGGGTTTATTTGGTCTGGGTTTTGCGTGTTTCCTTTGACCCTGAGACCTGCTGAGCTTGCATCCCTCCAAAGGCTCCCTGCTACCCTCCTGCCGCCCACACTTTGCAGGTCCATAAATACAGAGCAGCCCCTGGCTGGAGACAGTGAACCAGCCAATGGCAATCCAGGAACCTCTGCTGGCTGGACCACCCCACCCCACCCCACCCCCACACAATTTATCCTCATAAAACCCTCTCCTTGGTAAAGAAACCAAGATGCATCCTTCAGCTCTTTATCACTGCATCAGGAGTTTTCCTGTTTTATTTTATTTTTTTTAAAACCGGCTTTTATTGTGCTTTATATTTGTGCTTGTATTTCCACACTTGAAATGGGAAAAAGAACGCCCCTTGGCATGGCAGGTGTGTCTGTGGGATGCTGGGGCCTCAAAACGTGAGACTGGTTCTCTCCCCTACTCTCCTCTCTTATCAGCATGGACAGATGGGTTCCCACCGGTGACTTGGTCCTGAAAGGCAGCCACTCCTTGGAGCTCTGATGACCCCACCCTGAAGCGCCTCCTTCTGGTGAAAAAGAAACTACTGCGTCTGTTTCTGTTTTGTAAATAAGCTCATTTGTGTCATTTTAAAAGATACATGTGTATGTATAACTGAATCACCATGCTGTATCGATGTGACCAGAAATTAACACAACATTGTAAACCAACTATACGTCAATAAAAAAATAAAACATGTAAAAAAAAAAAGAGAGAACACATTTGCAGGCTGAAATATTATCCTGTTTCCCTTCCCCTCACCAATCAAACAAGCCCACGTACCCTTCCGAGGTTTTCTCTAGTACGTTTATTGTTCTTACGAAGTTCCTCATTGGCGCCTGCTCCAGCTTGCACTGAGTTAGTAACCTCTCCAGATGCCATCTGGACCTGCCACCTGGACCTGCCACAGTTCCTCGGTTCCAAGTTGCTAGATTCTAAGTCCTTGATCTTCAAGAACAAGGACCCCATTTACAGTATCCAAAGGCTCTACACGAGGGCAGTGGTACTTTATGCAACTGTCCACTGAGAGAACACATAACAAACCGCTACGCAAATTCAGTGATGCTTTGCCATAGAGGAAAGGGGGGAGGGATAGATTAGGAGTTTGGGATTAACAGAAACACACTACTATATATAAAATAGATAAACAACAAGGTCCTACTGTAGAGCATAGGGAACTATATTAAATTTCTTGTAATGAACTGTAATGGAAAAGAAGCTGAAAAAATATGTATGTATGCATATAACTGAATCACTTTGCTGTGCACCTGAAACTAACATTGTAAATCAACTACACTTCAATAAAAAAATAATAATAAAAAAGAAAATAGGTTAAAAAATTCAGTGATGCTTTGGAATGAATTTTTCTAATCACAACAGCATCTGGACACCTTTGAAAAACATCTGTGCACATATGTGGGACACCTAATATTGACTTTCTAGTGATGATGCTCAGTGGACCCATGGATGCTGCACCCCTTGCCAGCACTCAGTCTCCTGGGGACCCTCAGGATACACAGTGGGGACCCCTGATCCAGGGAATAATATTTAAGTGGACCCGGCGCCATGAATTCCTCAACTCGCATGATTCCCTGGTGGCCTTGAGATCCAGTTTAGGTCTGAATTTCTGTAATTTTACTACAGGGAATAAACTGAGCATTTCCCAAGGTGGCCGAGCATCAAGAACACCACAGATTAAGATCTAAATGAAATCTATTGGCGGTGAGAAAGGAGGAAGTGGAAAAATGTACCTGGAATTTCAGACTGCAGCTAATATCCCAAACATTTCCATTAGGGTTTTAATCTAAATTAAGCTTGATCTGTAGATCATGGATGAAGAAGGCAGAAGCATGCATCAGATTCAAAGAAGTCTGACAACAGTTCCCCCTGAAGTTCTGACTAGGAACTTGACTGTTGCGGTCAAGTTGAAAGGTCCCACGACTTGGATTTACCACGGAATCAGAGTGATGACAAAACCTGAGCATTTTGTATCACATAGGGCTACAAATGTCCCTGATCAATTCAGGATAAAGGAAAACACTCAATGGCAGTTCTGGGAACTCACAGACAGCTTGGAAACTAAGCAAGAGGACCCTGGATTAACAGGAGGTGGAAAGCTCTATTTTCTAGTGGAAGTATCTGCAAACTTAGTCAACAGATCTAATCCATCAATGCTCATTATGAAAAAGTCACGGAGTAATAAACCCATAAGTCTTTTTCATTTGTCTTTTGTGTGCATAGCCCTGGGCTGCCAACTACATGAGATTACCCTAAGTCATTATTTTTGGTGATGATGAGTGCTTTGGATCCTACCCAAGCTCAATCTGTCAACATTCGGGATGATGATGCCACCAGTTCACAGAAGCGCTGCCCTCACTCCCCAGGTGTGTGTCTGCTTACTCTCTCATGCTTGCTCTCCAATCTCTTCCCCTCCTGGATGCTCATAATTAGAAATTCAATGTGTTTGAACCTTGCTGCTAAGGAAGAAGAAATGGACACTGCCAAATGGGGAAGAAGAAAATGCACAGACAAGCCTTCTGAAGCCCAGAAGCCATCAGCAAAACTGCCGGCTTAGAAGGAATGCAAGGTCAGTGGGAAAAGTGGGCAGGATCGCCAAGGAGGGGAGACTGCCAAAAAGGAACTGCTGTTTTATCAGATGAAGTCGAAAACTTCTTTGCCCCGGATTCAGCACCCAACATAAACACATAAGATGGCCTTCGTTGGGCAGACTTGCATTGAACCTTTAATCCAGTGCACCCTCAATGACAGGCTAGCATGCTGGCCTGGTCAACCCTTCCCTTGCCTGGGTTTCTGTACAATTTCTGTAGCAGCAGCATGACTGGACTCTCTGCTACAAGGCACACAAGGACCCACTTCTCAATCTCTCTTATTTGCCAGGCACCACTCTGGGCACCCATCCAACTCACCACTCCCACCTTTGAACAGTCTTTCTCCTTCACATGAAAGCCAGAATGATTTCTCTAAAACCTAAATCTGGCCAGGTCATTTTCCAGCTGCAGATTCTTTCCACTGCACTTTGGATAAAATTCAAATCTGGGTGATCAAGCTGTCCACAGGCTGAGGTTGGCCCCATCTGGAGTCACAGGCACAGGCTGTGTGTGTGAGCGTCCCTCCTGGGGCCTCTCCCACTCAGTCCCCCATGCAGATGTCCAAGACAATTGTATCTCCTGTCAATGGCCTCCTGCGGTCATCAGTTGATGTGAAATTGATGAACTGTTGTCCTTCCTTCAGTGCTGATCACACAGTGAGGGCTAAGTCACACTCACTTTGACATGTTATGTGTATTGTTACTCACATCCATCAGCTCCTCATTTAGGAAGCTGTCCAGAAACTCAGAACAACCAAATTCAGAGTTCAATGGTATTTGACTAAGAGGAGTAGGAGGTCCACGCAAGAGGTAAAGAAGTATACAGAGAACAGAACACGAGGGCAACGATTTATCCATTTCAAACAGACACAAAAGCCTTCTCATTCTATAAGGTGATTATAAATGAAAGGGTTTACATTTATGACTGTCTACACATTAATCAGCCAATCAGGTGAGGAATGAAAGGTAAGAGAATGCTTCATGGGTGATAATAATAAAAATATAATAATTCTTACACTATTCAATATGAGCACTATATGCACTGACAGATGGCTCCTTTTCTATCTCTGTCACTGTGGAACACTAAGAGCAGATTTAACATTTATGGTTTTCAACTGTAAGATGAAAAAGTTAAAAGAAATGAACTTTAATGTCACTTCCAGTTCTAGATTCATGACTTTTGTTGTCATTTTCTTAGAAGTGTTTAAGGAAGAAAAACAATGAATCCTAGAGCTTGAAGTATCAATGATGAGCAAACTAGCTTAATGGTTAAATACTATTCCTGCAATTCAGGTGTATTACCATCAGGGGGCAGTAAATGTGCCCACATCATGCAATTTAAGTAAAAAACTGCTTTGTATTTGATAAAGGGATTCATATATTATCACAGATATAACTCTGCACTAAAGAAATTCAGTAACAGTTAACATTAAGGAATGATCTGAGATTCTTCTCACTGATGGTTACCTCTTATGTCATCCACTGAATATGAGCCTGATGTCTGAAGTTCTGATGGGATGTCCTAAATCTCTGATCTTACTTAATGGAAAATTACCTGTAACGATCAGTGTGGAACTTTTTCTTTCCTGAATTAGCCTATTTAGGAACTCCCAGATATTTAGAAACTATCTAAATAGATGTCTATTTAGTCTAAATAAACGTCTATTTAGAAACTCCCAGGTATTTCTTTAGGTATCTTTGCTTTAAATTTTGTATCTTCTATATTGAGGAAGCCAAGAAACCTCCAAGTAGGGGCATGCTGACCTTCAAGGAAAAGTCTTGGCTGTCATCTTGTTTCTAAAGATCTTAGCCCAGGACTAGACTCCAGTGCAGGCTGGCTGTCTACCCACCCCAGGTGCCATAACTGTCACCTTTCCTTAGCCCCCCAAAAGAAAACAATCTGATGTTGACCAAAAACCACCATTTTCGCTTTGGAAAAATTTATATTTAGTGCTTTAATGTTCCATCAGCTTGACCAGGAAAACATGTGAAACCTCTTACACACTATCCTCTGGTTTAATCTTCTCTCTAATTCTTGCTCTTTCTCTGCTGTTACTGTTTCTGTTTTATTTCTAAAACCTCATTTAACAAAACACCTCATTTCTCTTCTGTCTGCCCCAAAGCCATTTTCTCTAGAGAACACTATTAGTTTTTGTTTGATATTCTCACAACCATTAAATCTTATTACTTGTAACTTTCTCCCTTTCACCTATTTTTTTTCTTTCAAGTGATGTAAAATCTGTGCCTCTATAGCTTTACCTTTAGTTTGAAAACTTCCCTATTGAAATGTTATAGTTTTAATTTTAAAATATGCATGTGGCTTAAAATATCACAAAGTAAGGTCTGTTGAAGACTTTTCTCTTTTATATATTCAATTTCATAAGAATATTAAATTATACATGTATTTTAAATTGTAGACAATGAGGAATATTCGTGAAATTAGATGCATTTTTTTTCAACTTATAAAAAGAATATTGAACATTGGAGTAAAGCACAAGTGGTATATTCAAATTAGCAGATACCGTTAATTTTAAAAAAGAAGATAGATTTGTAAGAATTTCCTCAATTCATTAATTCCCTTCCACATCACCAAATTAAATAATCTTTAAAATCATCATATATTAACTTACAGAGGTTTGGTTCCACGGCACAAAATTGTTTCTCCACTTCTTTGGTCTCCTGTTTTTGAATAATTCACTAGGGCTTGTTGCATTCAGCGCTATTCAAAAGTCTCTTCAAGTTCCAAAAAGACTTTCTTAATTTTAGAAAGTCCATATGCTTAGCTTCTGTTGATATATGCTTTCTGGAGACATAGATAAATTGAAGTGGATATGGAAAATCTGCTGTGGACAGAGTATATTCTTTCACATATTTTTAACTGTCTAGGGAAAAATAAAAGTAAAAAAAATCCAAATTCTTCATGATAGAAATTTTGAACAAATGTTCATACTAGGTAAAGGAACCTGTGGAAGAAAATGTCTTTGCTTGTCAACACATTTCTATTAATATTACTGGCTCAGACTGGGCTGTGGTACTTTTGTTTTCCAGCACAAGAAAATACACACATCTGTCCCGAATGAGGAGGAAGAACCCCTCTGACTCTGTCTCAGTGAGCCAAGGACATAATGGCAGGGAGATGACAAGCCCGTGGAGGAAGGGTGGAGGGAGGGATGAAGTGGAATTCAGGAGACGAGGACTCAAGCTCTGGTTTCTCGACTGGTGGCTTTGTCCGTCTGAGCCAGTAGAGGACAAGGATTCTTCATCTGTGCGGATGGAGATGGGGGAGAGAGGGCATCACCCTGTAGCAGTAAGATGCAACGTGGGCTCTCAGGAAGGATTAGAACTAATTTGAAGGCTGATAATTTTCAGGATATGTGTTATTGAAAAGATTAAGTAGAAAGCAATTCAGGAGACCTATCTAAAAATAATACTGTGGCAACGTTCCTATATATTAAAATTTCAAAGGCCATAATTACTTGTCATGGTTCATGGTATGTACTAATCACTTAGAAAAAGAAACAGCCTACATCTTCCATTGGTGTCACAGCATGAAGGATAGTTAGAAATAACTAACAGAGAAAGGCACTAAGCCTTTATTCTCTGATGATGTGGGTTTTGAGCACTACATCTTTTAAGTGACCTCCTCCTATTAAAAAAAAGCACCCAAAACTCACTTTTTATGAAAAGCTTTTACTTCTTTGCTTAGAACCCTGAACTAACCGATTTTGTACATAAAGGTTGAAGCTCAGAATCTCTACTCCAAATGAAGTAGAATAATTTAACCTCATTCGTCATAAACTGTCTTGAAAGATTATATTTTTTAATCAAAATACAAAGTATAAGATGGTCTGGAATATCATGAGAAAAAATATATCTCAAAGAAGTAACAAGAATATAGCTCAGAGTGAAATAAACACAAAGGTCTTTTTACTTATAAAGAAAGAAATGTCACAGTGAGTGGATAAGGGAAGGTTAATAAATTGTTGTAGGACAAATGGCTAGCTATTTGTGAAGAAAAAATAATCTTAAATCTTTGTCTCTCACCAGTCACCAAGAAGAAGAAATTCTATATGTATTGGAGCTAACTGTAAATAATAAACCCCCCAAACACTTAAAAAAAAACCATAAAAATATAAATGATTACTATAGAAAGTCAATATGAGGGTACACTTTTAAAAGCATGTACAAAATAACAATGCAGAACGGCCATCATCAAAATGTCTACAAATGATAAATGCTGGCGAGGATGTGGAGAAAAGGGAACCTTCCTACACTGTTGGTGGGAATGTAATTGGGTGCAACCATTATGGAAAACAGTACGGAGATTCCTCAAAAGACTAAAAACAGAACTACCATATGACCCAGCAATCCCACTCCAAGGTTTATATCTGAAAAAAAGAAAACTCTAATTTTAAAAGGTACATTAATCCCAATGTTCATAGCAGCACAATTACAATAGCCGAGACATAGAAGCAACCCAAATGTCCATCAACAGATGAATGGATAAAGAAGATGTGGTATATTTATACAATGGAATACTACTCAGCCATACAAAAGGAACATTACCATTTTTAGCAATGTGGAGGGACCTAGAGAATATTATGCTTAGTGAAACAAGGGAGACAGAGAAAGACAAATACTGTATGATATAGCTTATACGTGAAATCTAAAAAATAATACAGATGAATCTATATAAAAAACAGAAACAGACTGACAGACATAGAAACCAAACTTATGGTTACTAAAGGGGAGTTGGGGGTGATAAACTAGGAGTATGAGATTAATGGATACAAACTACTATACATAAAATAGACAAGCAACAAGGAGTTATTGTACAGCACAGGGAATTATACTCAATGTCTTGTAGTAACCTATAATGAAACAGAATCTGCAAAACCCCCAAATCACTATGCTGTACACCTGAAACTACCAAAATATTATAAATCAGCTACACTTCAATAAAAAAGTTAAATTTCTGTGTGATCCAGAAAAATACACTGAAATCAAAAACACAGATCACAATCTGGTCAGAAAATGTATAGTACTGTCAAAAATATGTGACAGTCGTAGACTACAAAACTCCTTCAGATCTTTAAGAAAAACATGATCCCTGTTAGTTAAGAGGCAGTAACACAAATAGGAAACTTACCAAGAAGGAAAAATTACAGGTAAATGAGTTTGACTCCACTAGTAATCAAAGGGATGTAAATTAAGAAAAATAATGTACTTTATTGTCAAAATAATAAAACACGATAAACAATTGTACACACTGCAGGACACACATAAAGAGTACATGTCTGTTCTCAAAGTAATTTGGATATATGTATTATGTGTCTCAAAAATACTCATGCTGCTTGACCCAGTAACTTACTGTTATGAGTATATCCTCAGCAAATAATTGGAGTTAAGGAAAAGCTTTATGCACAATATTCATTTCAATATTATGCATAAGAGAAAAAGAATCTTAAGTGTATCAAGGATGATGGTTACTGAGAAGTGTTGGTACATGTTAAGTTGAAATAGTATGTGGTCATTAACAGTGACTTTTGAGAAAAACACGAAATATCAGAGAAAATGCTTTTGTTATAACGTAAGTGAAAAATCAGGACATGAAATTATTCGATCAGTAATACATACATAAGCAGACAGACATTTTCCTTCATTGGCATTGTTCATTAACAAGCAAAAACACACTTTGCACACATATTAAATAGCAAATTGCTAGTACTTTCAAAATTTATCATTGAAGATGAACAAAATATTCCAGGAAAATATTCTTACATTGCACTACATTGGTAGTGTGGTCAGGAGAGAGGAAGTGTACATTTTTGAAGTGTAGAGGGGACAGACAGAGTCTCATTTTTAAAGTAAGGGTGTTATTAGGTAAAAATATTTCTTAAGAAGGTCACTTAATCCTTTTGTGTGAGTGTAAGGCAATTAGGTTTACTTATTTAGTTTTTTTAATGGAGGCACTGGGGATTGAACCCAGCACCTTGTGCATGCTAAGCACACACTCTACCACTGAGCTATATACCCACTCCCCTCATTTAATCTTGAAATTAGTCCTTAGAAAGGTTTCCACTCACTGTCTCCACCCACCAACAGAGCCATGAACTTCAGACCGTGGACCTCACTTTTCCAGGGCCTGTCCAGATGCAGTCCCTGCCGGATCTCAGCCATTTGGTATCTCCTCTCTCCCTCTTTTCCTCTTCTTCTTCTACCTCTTTCTTCTCTTGGTTCTATTTGTGTCAGACTCCACAACCCTGATTATGGTTCACGGCCTTTACTGTTTACCAGATATTTTCGTATGCATTATTCTCTTAGTCAATCAAGAAAAAAGAAACTGACAGTTTCAGCTCTGACTGGCCCTCATTTTCTTATAAAAATCTTCATTAATTCCCATCACAGGTGCAGTGAAATTCCAATTCTTTTCTTTTTTTTAAAAATCATTCTGGGTGATTTTTTTTTTTTTTTTTGTAACGGCAGTACTGGGGGTTGAACCCAGGACCTCACACATGCTAGGCATGTGTTCCACCACTGAGCTATTTCCGTCCCCCTGAAATTCCAGTTCTTTCCCCCGTTATTTTAGGCCCCAAAGGGAGCCAATCTCACTCTTTCACCCTCTTCTTCTTCTCCTGGATATTCTGATCTCCTCACCATGACCCAAATATGTCCTGCTTTCTACATTGGATGTCTTATTCTTGCTTTCCATTTTGCTCGGAATGATATTTCTAAGATGCCTGTCGTACCAGAATATGAGAGTGAAGAATGTACTGGGGGGAAAAAAGGACTCTGAGGATTACTCAGCAACGGAATACCAAAGAAAACTTCCTTTGGAGTGGTTCCTAAATCCTTGAGTTTTCTATACATTTTTGAGAGGTCACTCAGTGACCACTCCACAGCTGAGCGTACCAGTGAGTACTGGGGGGAGGCGTGCGTAAGAATTCTAGCAGCATCACTTTTTACCACTTGGGGGAGAGTTCAGGGAATTTCAGGCACTCACAACTTCAACTGACCATAATTTAGCATTCAGACTAGTACACAGAGAACAGAAGTGGGAGCTATTAAAAATTACACCAGGATAACAAGTGAAAAGCAGAACAGTTTTGGACCAACTTTTACTGCCTCTTACTGTGTATTTGTTAAAATGTGGGCTCTTGGACTTCTGACCTTCTGAGTATGTCTCAGAATCTGCATTTTAAAAAGGCTCCTTAAAAGACACAAATGAACTTATTTACAAAACAGAAATACATTCACAGACATAGAAAACAAACTTTCGGTTACGGGGGGGGGGAAGAAGGGGGAAGAGATAAATTAGGAGTTTGAGATTTGCAGATACACACTACTATATATAAAACAGATAAACAACAAGGTCCTACTTTCTAGCACAGGGAACTATATTCAATACCTTGTAGTAACTATAATGAAAAAGAATATGAAAAGGAATGTAAGTATGTATATGTATGACTGGAACATTACGCTGTACACCAGACATTGACTCAGCAATGTAAACTGACTGTACTTCAATAAAGAGAAAAAAGGCTCCTTGGTTGGTTATTAATGGAACCACTACTCTAAAAAATTGTTTTCAGTACCTATGTATTTCTTTGTGGTTCTCTTCAAGAATCTCCCTCTACCATATAGTGAAGCTGATTATCTACACATTTTACTGAGTAAGTACTGTATATAGGGTGCTTTTGGGGTACAGAACACATACAAAGTTAAAACTTGCTTTCTGTCTGACATTTCCTACAATGCCCTTATACCTACCACTGGTATTCAATTTAAAAATTTGATTTAAACACTGTAATTATAGAAGAGTTGTTTCCTACTATTTTTCAGGGCAGTTATATGACATTCCATTTACACGTGATCTCTTTTACAAATTCTTATTGGGTACGTTACTGCAGCTTACAAATAATCTTGCTACAATTTAATAGACTTGCTAAGAAACTTTTGGAGTTCAACTCACGTCTATATTGAGACCATTCAGTTTTGTAATTCTCAAGCACATTGTTTTAAAATAAAAGACAATTTTCTGCAATGGCCAGCCCTTCTGGAGTTTAGAATTTGTCCAGCTCAACTAGTAAAGATCTTACTGAATTTTCCAGTAAGTGAGCTTCAAAGTAGCTTTTCTTGAGTAGATAGAAAAACCTTCTGAGTTGTAACAGTATAAATCCTTTGAGAATTATCAGATTGTTTTGGATGTAAGAAAAAAGCCTTTGAAGTCCTTTTTCTTTTCTTTAAAAAGACTGACAGTTTCAACAGGCAGAGTTAAACATTAACTAAATGCATTAGGCCTGTTACGGGTAGGTTATAAATATATCATCAGTGGTTGAGTAACATGTAAATTGCATTATACTCTACATGTAATGGGTAATTCAAAAGTATCAGTTAATGTCCCTCCATCACTGATAGTCTTTGGTGGTGTGCTCTCTTGCAGAAGAATCCTTTATGACTTGCATGCTGTCTCTTTCCCCTTCAGAGGATCCCCCTCCCCCTCCCTCACACAATAATGGCATGCTCTGAATTGTTCATCAGAAGGACTGGCAGTGCTTCCATCATTTTACATCCCAGCTGAACTTTCAGTAGCATATCCAGTACTGGTTCTTGACCGGGGACATATGGACCCTGGACTCCACCCTAAACCTACTGCTGCATCAGCAGGTCTGGTGCTAAGGCCTGTGTATGTGTGTTCTCATGGGCATCCCAGGTGACAACCACTGTCTGCCCGTCTTCATTAAGAAGGAAACTGCCAATCGCTACGTGTGCTTCTTACCGGACAATACCTGATTGCTTTAGAGTTTGGGCTTTGGTTTCCGGGGGAAAGATCCAATTCAAATCCCTGTCTGAACACATGATAGTTGTGTGACCATGTTATTTACTCTCTGAGATTAACTGCTACTCTAAGGCTATCACACCGAAGTCAAAATCTTATTTTTGATCATCAAAATAAGACAACCAGTTGCATCGCTTAGCTGTACACGTGAAACTAACATTGTAAATCGATTATACTTCAATAAAAAGTAAGAATTAAAAGAACCAAAATAAGACAACTGACATAAAGTATCTGAATTTCCTTTGATGGAAAATAAATTTCTTCTTTAGCTCTAAAAGGAATGATTTCATATGAATAATATAGTCTTTATACAATATCCTTCTGCTAGTTTTCACTTCATCTGACAGATCTGACAGCCTCCATGAAGAATCATAAAAATAATCAGCCTTAACCCAGAGGAATTGTCAACCAAGACAAAGCTGGAGGGCAATTCATTTTCACCATCTCTTAATATTTGATTTATAAAGAAATTCATTTTTTGGTCCTTTATTGCTTTCAGAATAAGAACTTGAGACATTATCTCTTGGGATAATTTGCATATCATTTCTAACAAAGATGTTAAGACCATCTATCAAAGCTCAGCACCACTCAAGTTGCTGAAAAGTCACCAAATTACTCCAGAGGTGACAGTGACAGCTGTTGGGTTCAGTGCTAGCAGAGAAACAGGAAAACATCCAGGCATTGCATAACTCTGTGTATTCATGGCTGTTTTCTAAGTCACTTCCTCTTTAAATGTAATTTATCAAGCCCATAGGAGAGGTAGGGGTGCGTATAATATCTGTTTCCTAGGAAGCATCGAAGGTAAAATTCCAAGTGTCAGAATAATTGCTTTGACTCATTTGAATCAAAAGAGAAGATAATGTTAAGGGACCCTGCTTCTGCCTGGAACACTCTTCCTTCAGATATCTGCATGCCTTACTTCTTTGGGGCTTCAAGTCTTAGTTCAGAATCTTCCTTTTTAGGAAGACTCCCCACTGTGACCACCTACTTAAAATTGTACTCCCTTATTTTCTCAGGCACTCTCCTACCCTCTACCTTTTAAAACTTTCCACAATACTTATCACTTTCTATCGTCCTTTATAAGTTACTTACAGATTATGTTCATTGTCTATATCCTCCCCCACACACATAAATACCACACACAGACACATAGAATGTGGGCTCCAGGAAGGCAGGGACTTTTCTCCTTTTGCCCACTGCTGTATTCCCAATGCTTACAAAAGGGTGCCTTGCAGTGGTAGTTTGCCCAATAAATACTGAATGATGGGTGACAGATGGGTGAATGAAGGACTATCCAGGAATGCAATGTGGCAGGAAAGTAGGACATCCCTAAAACTGGCCAAATGATGGATATGCACCAAAATTAGGTTGAGCAGGAAACTGTTATCATCTGGCATACCTGAAAGAACTAAGCCCACACTATGTGGACTGACAGTTTGGTGTTGGGGTTGCTGTCACTGCTTCATCATCTCCTGATCCTGAGACCAGAAGCACATAGTTTATCACAGACCCAGTCTGGACTATCAACACCTGGGATCTTGCCAGTCCCAGCACAGATATCATCTTTCCTTCTTCCCTGAAGCCTTCTCTGAATTTCCCAGGATGCATTGTTACCCTTTACTTCTTAGCATCCTGGATTTGTCAATTTCTTCTTATAGTCCTCACAATTTTTAATGTTTAATTTTATGCATGAACCCTCTCACAGTGTTTCCTGTTTTAAAATGTATTTTATCTGCCTTCAGTGTAACTATACCAACTTCCTTCTGGTTAGTTTTCTTGGTATGTATCTTCTCATAATTTTATTTTCTGTGTTATTTTTGAAGTGGGCTTCTTATAATCATAACATAGTTAGCTTTTAAAAAATCTGTCAATCTTTGTCTTTTAATTTGAGTATTTAGTCTATTTTCATTTATTAGGTTAGCAGTATACTGGTGCATTTTTCTAATTTTTCTCCTTTCAGTCATTTTGAATTAATCAGATTATTTTTCTTACCTCAGTTTTCCTGTCTACTAGTTTTGGAATTGTACTTTTGAATTCTATTGCTTTAGTGCTTACTTTAATTTCTAATATGCATGTTTAACTTAACATTTAAATTTAATCAATATACTTACCCTCTTTTGGAATAATACAAGCAACTTTGAACACCCTAACTCTGATTAGCACCACCACCACTACCAATTGCTATGCTGTTGCCTAGATTTTTTAGCTGTTTTATTTGATGTGCAAATTAAATACTATTTTCAATCATTTACAGTCAATGTTTGTTTAGATTTATCTGTGTTTACTCTTCTGTGCTCACCATTCTTTATTGTGTCTTCTGTATTCTACAGTTTGTCTATGATGTGTATGGTTTTCTTTGTATTAATCCACTTTGGGGTAAACACGGCCACTTAAATCAGAAAGTTGGCATCTTTCTCTAATTCTAGAAATTTCTCAACAATCATGTTCTATAATTTTGCCTCTTACCCATATTCTTTACTCTAGAATTCTCATGAAATGTACCTCTTAACCCTTCTTTCTAATTTTTTCAAACTTTCCCCCCTTTCTATTGCCTTCTGGGTGATTTCTTCATGTTTATATTCTACTTCACTAATTCTCTCCTCAGCTGTGTCTAAAATGCTATCTAATGTTTATTATACACACTCACATGCAGACACACATATATATCCAGAAATTCTGTTGGTTATCTTTAATATTCCTTAGTCATATTTGTGGAATTTTATTTCTTTAAACAGATTTATATGCCTGTTTTATATTTTGAAAGAGCAAAAAATACAATATCTGCAATCTTTGAGGGTTTGATTGGTATTGTTTCTTTTTCCTCACTGATGTTAGCTCAGTTCACTGGTTATATTATGTGAGAATTCCTGGAGTCCTGGGTTAAGGTATACTCCTCCAGAGAGGATTTTCTTTTGGTTATGTCAGGTATAAACTCAGGCTTTGGAAGAAGACAAAAGTGATGTGACATGAAGTCCACACTTCCTGTAAGAGCTGGCTTATAGTCCCTAGTGGAGACTTTTTCCTCCCTAGAGTGACAGCCATTGCTGAAACATTAATTTATTTAGTCTATCACTTTGCAGAGCAGTTCTCCCACCCTATTTTACTTTCTTTGTGGTGGTTATCCTTACACAGTTTTTGCTTTACTTGGGACACTCTCACTAACCCCGAGGATTTGCCTCGTTTCCCCCGTGTGTGTGATCTAAGCTCTGGGCCACTAAGTGTTGGCAGAAACCCTTGTTTGGTGCTAACTGATTTCTCTCTGGATTCATGATTTCTCCTTGATTTTGGCCTTTGAGGAGCTCTCCTACTTTCTTGCCAGTTCAGCTATGCACTTTGTAGGTGACATTTTAAGAGAGATTTGCAGGGTACTTATTCCATCATACTGTTAGAAAGGCAAGTACCTCTTTCAGTAGTCTGAATTACCAACTTGATAACATTGAGTACATTCTTTTGTAAATTTCAGTCCCATAATTTATCTCTCTCAGTTAATTGCGCTTATCCTGGGGGTAGGAACAGTTTCTTTCCATGTACTAGTTTATTCAGCCAGGAAATATTATTCAATTTGTGTTATTAATTCTACACTAAAGTACTGAGTTGTTGTATGTACAAAGGTGGTCTAAATTGAAATAGTGTGACAATTTAAAAATAATAAGTGCTAACCTTTTTCGAATCATTTCTAGTTCAACAAATGACCAGTTGTTCTGATAAGTGCTTTATATTTATTGTTGCATATTAATCTTCACAATGACCCTGAGAGTTTGCTATTATTGTTATTTCATTCTAAAGATGAGAAAACTGAGGATGAGAAGTGTCTTGTACATGGTAAGAGAAGAGTGTGCTAATTATTATGATAAACTGGCCATGTCATAATTTAAAAATTTTAAAACCATCTCCTTCTATTGAATTATTTTAATGGTTGCTTGTTGCTGGAGACTCAACATTACACACAGTTTCAGAGATTCCCTTGAACTAATGTAAAGGAAAGTGAGGAGGCATCTTTGAGGATGGACCCAGTCACAGGCTCTAGACTGCATCCTGGATCAAAGAGTAAGTAACGTCAGGCAAGAACATTGTTCCGATCATAACATGAAATCTTTTGCTAAAAGAATTCAAACCTTGATTATTTTACATGTATCAGAATTTTTAACTGAGTCATATCTTTGAACACCTACTTGACGTGGCAGAGATTTATCTCATCACATAAATTCCGAGAGAATGGAGACATGTATATGCCCTAAATGCCATGTACTTGTAGTATTCATCAATGACAGAAGGTTGCTATGTGATATGTAGTTGCCTGTGATTTTATAAACCACATTCTTTCAGCCTCATTTGTGTTTGACATTTTAAGTCCCCCTCCCCCCTCAACTCCTCTTAATCTCATTTTAGGTTCCAACCTCTGGTGTCCTTTGTTCTCTCCACTTCCTGATCATTCCTGGTCCCTCTTAGCCTCACTCATGCCTGCTGTGGGATGAGTTGCAGCAGGAGAACTTCCTGCGGGTAGCAATGGGACCTCTTCTGTTCCATTTTCCTGCACTCTGGGCCTCTGTGCCTACACAGTGCTCCCTTTCTGACGTTATCATTCCTGATTGCTTGCAAATGCTCTATTCTGACGACTTTTTTCCCTTCCGAGTCAGCCCCATCCCAAGTGTATCTGTTTCATGTTGGATTCTTCCTTCTTTTCTTTTTCTCCCTTTTACTAAACACTTTAAAAAGGTTTGGCTCTGAATTTTCAAGAGAAGTCTATAAAACCCAACAACGGATGCTTCAGGGATTTTTTTAATAGCACATGAGCTCAGCAGCAAAAGTAGTCTTATCAGGATTTTTTTCATGTTATAATTTCTCACTTTGTTTTAAAAAGACAGTACACCCAGAAAAAAAACCACATTGTTCATTCTAGAACAGAGCCATCAACTGTTCCAGAAGGAAATCATGGTATAAGTAAAAAAAGACGAAAACTGTGAAAGAGGAAAAATCATCTTGTTGAACATTTTGAGAAGTGTAGAGAACATAGGTGCTATTCTTTTTTTCTTTTTTTTTTTTGAACTTCTTTAAAATTAAAAAAAATATTTTGAGTTTTGTTTTGTCTGATTTTGTTTTGGGGGGAGGTAATTAGGTTTATTTATTTATCTTACTGGAGGTACTAGGGATTGAATCCAGGATCTCATGCATGCTAAGCATGCTCTCTACCACTAAGCTATACCCACCCCTCTCTTACTTCCTAATCGGACACGACCACCTGGCATACCTGGAGGGTAGAGAAGGAAGATGGCAAGCCCTAGGCTTACAGCTGCTGGAAATCACACAGAACAGTGGGTTCTTAATGGATCTTAGGCCTGTGATTAATTACACACCAACAACTGCATAAGTCATGACCTGCGAGTCACAATAAAGCTCAATCTAAGTCAAGTTGAAAATAAAATATAGATCTATTTTTCCCACATGAAAAACATAAAAGTGGTTTCCAACATGAACGATCACAGAGCTCCTACAACCATGTCCACTGCTGTCAAAACTCCCCTCAATTCTTCGGAAAAACAGATCACAATCCACACAAACACAACAGAATTCCAAGAAATGAATTAAACCATCTCTAGAACGTGTGCAATGTACGTTGATAAGGAGAGAACCAACAGCAAAGGAATATTACGCCCAATGTGCATGATTATTCCAAAACTCTCAATAGTGAAATTGAAAAGTACTGATCTTTAGAAAAATGAATACGTGAAAATTAAAGACAAGTCAAGTACAAGAATCAACATTCCTGAGCATTGAAATCTGATTCTTTTAACAACTTTACACAGTATCAGTGCCTTTTGTTTTCCATGAAGACATTAAGTTCTTTCATTTCACTCCACAACATGTGGTGGCATTTTTTTTTTTTTTTTTTTTTTTACTTTTATGACATCTCACGTATTTAGAAGAAGTTCACCCAAGATTCACTCCTGCAAATTCAGGCCTTTGTAAAAAGCGGATGTCCCAGTTGGTGCCTATGCCCTGCTCTGCCTTACTAACAATTACACAAATAAATCTAAGAGCCGCCCACGTCTACTTGTAACATGAAGGTCTTTCCGTGCAGTGGGACTAAAATTCAAAGATTAAATATATTTGTAATAGTGCTGGACTTTTAACATTTAAATTGGGATATTTGGGGTTTCTGAAGTGCAATCATGTATTTTTATAAAATTATTACTTAGTGAGATGGTATACTTTTATTTTTCTATTCTGTTCATTAAAAAATTAAGTTCACAGACAAGTCTCCATAGAAATTCACCTATCTTTATCTTTTTAGTTCTTTTATCAGAGACTACACAGTCAAAAACCTGAGAACTAAAGAATGAATTGCAGAAAGACCAGCTGGAAAGTGTCTTAAAAGGTAATCTAATTTATTCCCTGGCTTCCATCCCAAGTAGCATTTTACTTGTACTTTTGCCTATAAAAACACTTCTTTTCTTCTGCCTGAAATTACAGTTAGTCTCATCCTCACTTGTCTGCTTCAGTATACTGAAATCTCATTGAAGAAATTGTGTTTTTTAGCTGTTTTTGAATGTCTCCTCATGCTTAGCACATAATTGGTGCTCAAGAATTATTTGTTAAGTTAAATCTAGGAAACATAGGTTTCTATCCTGTTTTTTTAAATAGCAACATTGCTTATACTAGCCCCAACAAGAAACAGGCCCAGATCCCATCCACAGCAAGATAAGTTCATTGTGGTACATTCATAAAACAGAATATAGCAATAGAAATGAGTTAACTTGAGTAGCACAATTAATTTTATAAACATAAAGTTCATTGAAAGAACCCAGACACAAATGAGAACATAGGTCTATCCTGTTTTTTAAAAGCCTCCAGAGAAAATAATCAGAGACATTCCCCCCAAAAAGTGAAAATGAACTTAAAATGACTTCTTCTGGAGTTGAAGTCCATTACCTCTATCTCTGTCCTTCATAGAACTAAAGAAATTAGCTGATGACCTAACGTTGAGGGTTCTAGGGAAGACAGCCTGGATTTGTGTCCTGTACTGATCAATTCCTAGCTGTATGAACATGAGTAAGTCACAGACCTTCTCTAAGACTAGTTTTCTCATTCCTAAGATGGTGATGACAGTTACCTTCCTCATATGGTTTTCCTAATGATTAACTATGATACAGCTATAAAATATTTAGCACGGTGTCTGAGATGCAGTAACACTCATTAAATGTTGGCTATTTTACCATCATTATCATCACCATCCAACTGTATTACCACAATCAATAGTTTCAAATATAACATTTAATTCCTTAATTCCTTTCTCTTCCATCAACCTTGAATCAACCCAACTGTCCATTATTTTTTTGAAATTGAAAAACCAGGACCTTTATTATTTGTATCATGCTCAGTGTGGTTAAGAGCCCTTACTTAATTAGGTGGCTATTTTAAACAAATCTTACAAATTCTACTGCAGTTGTATCAACATTAAACAGTGTCTTAAGTTGTCACTTCCAATTTCTCTCCACTAGGTGGCAAAATTCAGAAAGGCAGAGTCTTCTTTAAAGTTCTTTTGCGCATCTTGCAACTGCAGTAGGAGCTGTACAGTCTCTTTCAGATATTTATGCTGATTGGTTATTTATAAGCTTTTGTATAACAGTTTTATTGAGCATATTTTTTCAAGTGTACTTGAACTACACTTGTTTTCATATTTATTGTTCATACTCAAGTGGCTAAGTAATTATTCAAAGAATAACCAACAGTGAAAATACGATCTTTTTAAATATGCATTTCTGAGCTATACTAGGTTTTGACGAAAGGAAACTCTGGTTCCCATTAACTCAATGTTAAAAGCCAACTGTCCATTTTTTTTCTGTTCATGCCATACCATTTAACATTTTATTAGAGGTGCTAGCCAAAGCAGTAAGGCAAGAAACTGAGTTGGAAAGGTAGAGAAAAAAGTTGACATGACTGATGGATTTGATAATCTATAAATGAAATCCAAGATGATACGAAACTATCTATTAAAACTAATTAGGCAATTCAGCAAAGTGGCAGGATATAAGACCAGCATATAAAAACCAGTAGTGTTTCTATACAGCAGCAATAGCTAAATATAACATGAAATAGAAAAAAGACGCTATGTCAACAAAACATTTAAAGTTTCCAGGCATAAATATAACAAAACATGCATGTGTCTGTGGTATTTGTTATTCACAGAAGACCAGAATGAATGGTGAACTAGGTGAAATGACTGAATAGGAAAACACAACATTATTCAGATAACAGTTCTTTCAACTTTTTCTATAAATTCTGTTAATTTCCAAGCACATCATAAATGGTTTTTTAAAAATTTTTGGAGAGAGGTAGACTAACAAAGTCATTTAATGATCATATAGGTGAATAAGGGTCCAATATCAGACAAGACTACAAGAAAAAAGAAAACAAAGGAGGGGAGAGTTGCTCTTACAGATGTTTTAAATACATAGTAATCAAGAGTATTGGTGGGCACAAGGATAGACAAAAAGTAGATTTGTACATAAGAATAGAGAGTGCAGAACAGAGAGCCCTACTCAAATATACCTGGATCTTGTGTCATGAAGAGGCATCACAAATCAGCAGGGAAAATAGGAGTATGGACTAATGATGATATTGGGCCAACTGCCTTTGGAAATAAAAATGAAATAAAATCGACTTGCCTTCTCATATCATAGACAAAAATAAACTCCAAATGAATTAAAGACTTAAATGTGAAAAAAGAATTTAACAAGTCTTGAAAATGTAGATTATTCTTATTACATCATGGCAAGAGAGGAGTTCTTATATAAGACACAAAGCACTAGATGATAAAAATTGATGAATTCATTGTATCAAAACATAAGACTTCTTTACAATGAAAGACATCATAATGCTAAAGGTAAAGTTACACTGGTACTTATTTCACAATCTATTTAGATTTTTTCTCAGTTAAAGTATCTTTAATGTAAAGATTCAAATAATATTACTTAAGGAGCCCGAGGGACCAATAAAAATAGTGAACTGGGCAGAGATGTGGGCTCTTTAAATAGATTAACTGTGAGGGTGATGAATAATTAAAATTATAAAGGGAAACATTTTCACTTAAAACAAAACCACTGAAGAATGAAAGAAGGAAAATTTGATGGAAAAAAAAAGAGTGAAAGAAGGTTCTGCCAAGATGTCTCACACATAATGACTGATGAACAAACACAGTGACAACTTGAGATTTGTTGTGTTCTTTCAAGTAAAGTGGACAAAATAATGTTTGAGGAAAATAATAACTGGTGATGGAATATGTTGTTTCCAATAAAACCTGGAGATGAATCATAAAAGTCTGCAGTAAAAACTCCAATGTGGAGAAAAGTGTATTAGCCAAAATCTAAGTGAAATGATTGATGGTTTATTTGTTATATTAATGACATAATTCATGGAGAATGCATATCATTGAGTAAAATGCTCAATTAAATATACTGTGATGGAGAAATCAGGATGCATCTGAGTGATTCTGTGCAAAACAAAACCAAGGGATTAAGGGGCCATGGTGACTTCACTGTGATGATGTCATCACAGTGGACTTTCTGCAAAAGAGTTTTGTGCAAATATTGTATTAACTGCTTTAATCACCCACCATATGCATAAAACAAGGTTCTAAATGCTTTCAAGGCTATTTTCTAAACATGAAATCCATTTCTAATGGACAAAAAATTTTCATTGGTGAAGATCATCAAAGGAAATGTGCTGTAAGATTTACAGGCAATTCCATAACCAGATTCTCCCAGTATTTTCATTTGGGGGGAGGGTATAGCACAGTGGTAGAGCACATGCTTAGCACGCACAAGGTCTTGAGTTCAATCCCCAGTACCTCCCTTACAAATAAATAAATACCTAATTGCCTACCCCAACCGAAAAAAAAAAACAACAAATTTTTTAAAAATGACAGCATGATTGGAAGAAGTGTAGATGGCATTATTTAAAGAAAATATTTGACTATAAGACCTGCTATTTTTTTTTCTTTTGAGAAATTTGTCTATTTTGTACAAGTATGATTTTATGTTTTTCAGTAAACTTTTAAAGAAAATATTTTAAGAGAGTATATAACTTCATGGAGCACATGGGGTATGAATTCAGTGAGGGACTGAATTCATGTTCTGCCCATTGAGTAGTAGTAATGTGAGTCTTAGGGTCTTCACTTGTAACTGGGGACGAGAAGACTCCAGTGGCTGCGAGGCAGGGCAGGGTGTGGAGTCCTTGGCACAGTGTCTGGTTGGTGGCAGACACTCAGTAAGAGATACCTTTTATGAATACGACGGTTATTTTTTTACGTTATTCATTTGACAAAAGGTCTAATAACTTTTTTTCTCATTAAATTACTCCATATGCTCTTCTGTTTTGCGTTTACTTACTTCAGTGGATTGAAGTGAAAATAAATCTCCCTGAAAAATCTCATTGTATGATTACTAAGTCATTTGCAATAAATAGCTATGTTGATGGACCAGGTGGGCCCCAGAATTATATTTCCCACAGTTTCTATAACACCATCGCCCTACTTAGTTTAAGATATTCAGTATCAGAATATGAAAAAGAATATATGTGTGCTCATGTATGACTGAAGCATTGTGCTGTTCACTAGAAACTGACACATTGTAAACTGACTATATTTCAATAAAAATATAAAAATAAAAAGATAAGATATTAAGTATGATGATGCTATTTACTTCTTCCAGGTAAATGTATTCACTTAAAAATTTTTTTTCTAAAACAACAACAACAAATCAAACCTATATTAGGCTTACCTAAATAATTTGGCAAAATTATTGATGAAATTTTGCAGAAAACTAAAACTATGATATTCCTTTATTTTTCTTCTCTGAATATAGCAAAGATGAATTGTGTTTTATATTATTAAAATATTTCTCCTACCCAGTTGGAGGAGGCATTCTCATTTGGGTTAAATAACTATGATTTTTTAAAATTGCAGTATAGTTGATTTACAATGTTGTGTTAATTTCAGGTATACAGCATAGTGATTCAGTTATATATATATTAGATATATATATAATATATATATGGATCAATTAATAACTATGATTTTAATGCTTAAATGGTATCATAATTTAAGACATTAAGTAACATGTCAGCTGGATTTAGCTTTATTTACATGTAAAATAAGGAGCTTTAATCCAAAGGTAGGTTTTCAGAATCTATGTATCACTGAGGGTCATGGTTTTTATACAGTCTTCCTTCCCTCAACTATCAATATACTTGCTGACCGTCATTAAAGTTCTGTAAAGGGTACACACATATGTAAATCGGGGAAGCACTTCAAAATACACATGTGTACCTATTAAAATGACTACCTTAGATTGTTTCTGGTGGATGGACCTTAGCTCATCTCACTGTCTAAGATTATTTTTAATGTACTAAAAACACTGCTCTTACTGAGATACTTTGGAAATGTAATTAAATAGCAAGATCGCTCCTAATATGATTAGGGAGAAAGTACAGCTAGGCTTTTCTAAGCCAGTTAAAACCACTGTGCCTTCTGCCTTACTCAGCAATAAATCACATCTGATACCTGCAATCAGAAATACCATGTAAGCATTTCTGTTCTTTTCCTGTCTGTAAGAGGTCAGAGGTTGTATTAGAATAAGATTTCTGATGGGCTCACGTGAAGTCTCACTCAGATGGGGCAGACACCTTCTGAACTGCTTTATTTACTGGGGTTTGAGGTTGTTTTGCAAAATTGATGATATACTTCAGGAAGGGAATGTCAGGTCTGTGGTGGATATAACACAGAACCATGAACTACAATAATTATCTTTAAATTACCTAAGCTGAAGAGCATAACGTACAAGTTCCAACAAGTTAGTATAACAACAAAAATCCCCACTAAATTTAAGTATCACCTTCAATTGTTGTATGTTACTTTAGGTTTAGTAATATGAGTGCCAGAGAGAAACAATGAATAGAAAAATTATCTGAATATAAACTATCAATAGAGAATGAAAATTTGATCTCATTGATTCAAAAGAAATTGAAAGCTGTTTTAATTCTAGGAAGGTTTAGATGTTGAAAGGAAAGGAGTTTCCTCCTTTAAGCATGTAAGGGTCTCTGAGAAAAATGTGAGGACTGTCATTTCAGGAGATTTTTAGAATGGAAGAGTCACACATCTCTTTCTGATTTTGTGTTAGTAGAGTGCTATTTATTGAGTCTTCAAGGATGACCTAGGCTCTCCAATACCTGTATGAATAAATGATTGATTCTATAGAAAAATGACTGAATGTAAAATATGGACACAATTTCAAGATTTTTTTTTTTTCAATTTGGTCACAGAATACATAATTTGAGTACTCTCTGGAGATGGCAGTAATGAAGAGCATTTCATTAGGGTTGCTTTGAACGCAGACCACACGATTTCTGCACAGATTGGAAAAAGAAAAACGTCTCTTGGCAAAGCAGCAAAGGCCCTGGTGCTAGACAGCATGGATTTAAATCTTGACTCTCCCAATGACTAACTGTGTGACTTCGGTCTAGTTACTTAACCGCACTGGGCTGTCAAATAGGGGTAGTAACTGCCTCAGAGAGTTTTGAGAGTAGTGAGATAATTCACGCTAAGCTCTTGGGAAAATAGCTAGCACAGAGAACTTAAGAACTATGAGTTATTACAGCTAGTTCAGAGCAGACATCCTCAGCATCTTGTTTTTGCTGAGACTCGGAAAACATAATGTCCACAGGTGCTATATCCCACCTTGGTCCAATTTCTAAAAAGCAGCCTTCCTTCCTCTCTCAGGATAAATGTCTTGTTGGGATGCAAATAAACAAGAGGGACGTTATCCTCAATATAACTCTGAATCTGTTCTAACTTAAAATAAGAGGTAATTTAAAAACTTCAGCTCTTGATGTTACTAACAGGTTAATAACAACACATGTCAGTAGATTATGATGCAGTCAGTTCTGCTGAGAACACATTTTTCTAGGAAATCAAGGGAAGGGGGAAGTACTTGGTAAAACAGAGGTTACAGTTTTGGATAAAGCCATTCAATTATTTAAGATCAGTGTCTTTACCACCTGTCCATCCATCCACTTGTCTCTCTATCCATCCATCTGTCTATCCAACCATTCTTCTACCCATCAAATATTTACAAGAAATCAATCTGGGGTCAAAAATACTGAAGAAATTCTGTCAAGAAGCTTGTATGCTTCCTGGAGTCTGGGGTTTATTTGCTTTGCTATTGTTCTTGGTTGAGTTGGTTTTGTTTTCTACTCTTTGGGGCAACTTCTCATTCTGGCAGGAGGACAGAAAGAATACAATGTCTCCTAATAGTCTCAGAGTGAAGTATCTTCCTGAGTTTTCCTGTAGGTTGTTGAATTTCTTCAAAACAGCTGTTTCCTTAAATTCTTATCTCTTAGATCACAATATGCAATGCTCTGTTTGAGAAAAACAATCAGAGGTTGCAGGTGTACAAGCCTGCCTGATCCCAGATTCTGCTCAGTGGAAAGTATCCTTGGACAGACATTCGGAGGAGGAGAAAAGAGCGAGCCATTTTTCTCTCTTTAATTCTTATTTTTTATTGATGTGCAGTCAGTTTACAACATTAGTTTGAGATGTACAACAAAATGATTGAGATATACATGTAGATGCAAATACGTATGTATTTCAGATTCTTTTCCATTACAGTTCATTACAAGAAATTGATACATGTAGATGGAAATACGTATGTATTTCAGATTCTTTTCCATTACAGCTCATTACAAGAAATGGAATATAGTTCCTTGTGCTCTACAGTAGGTCCTTGTTGTTTATCTATTTTATATATAGTAGTGTGTATATGTTAATCCCAAACTCCTAATCTATCCCTTCCCTCCACTTCCCTCCTGGTAACAACAGTTTGTTTTCTATGTCTGTGAGTCTACTTCTGGTTTGTAAATAAAATCTGTACTTTTTTCTAGATTCCACATATAAGCAACATCATATGATATTTGTCTTTCTCTAACTTACTTCACTTTATCTCTAGGTCCATACATGCTGCTGCAAATGGCATTATTTCATTCTTTATAATGGCTAGCTAATATTCCATTTTATATAAATATACCACAACTTCTTTATCCATTCATCTGTCGATGGACATTTAAGTTGTTTCCACATCCTGGCTATTGTAAATAGTGCTGCTATGAACATTCAGGGGCATGTATCTATTTCTCCAGATTTGTGTTCAGGAGTGGGATTGCTGGATCATACGGTAACTTTGTTTTTAGTTTTTTAAGGAGCCTCTATAGTGTGTTCCATCATAGCTGCACCAAACTACATTCCCACCAACAGTATAGCAGGGTTTGGAAGAGGCATCTTCAGATACAGAATCAGAATATATTCTGTGGAACTTTGGACAGTTTCCTTGATTTTCTTCTAGCTTTTATTAGTGAACCAATAAGGTGGCTTTTGGTTTACATTTAAGTTAAATATTACTCTGTGGATTAGTGTGGAAAGTATAATTTAGAATATTTTTGTTTAATTTTGCTTGTTTCTACTTCAAGGGAGTTATTCTACTCAAAGCAAAACAAATCTTTAACTTCAGTGAGGAGCTACTTCTTTCATGATTGATTCTGGCACATGTTTATTTATTTCACAGATTAAATGATGAAGGAATTGTCAGCCATATCCTCACAGTATTTACTACATAAATATACAAACATACTACAAAAAGTGGGATAGAATAGAAAAAGGAAAAAAAAGTTAAGAATCTACCTCTATCTGCTTCCCAGAATTTCCTACTAGATTTTGCATAATCAGTAACAGTATGTTACATAGTCAAACAAAATATTAGACATCAACAACAGAAGTGATACATATTTAAATTACCTCTTGTTCCAAGTGAAAAATAATTTAACTAAGAAATCCTCCTCTTGGTGCTGTGGGTTTTGTTAAATTAACGTTAGTTCTTTTCTTGCAAGTGTGTGGTGATGATTAGGAAGACGGTGGTGGGGTACTTGGAACTCTGCACTTGGCACCGGGGAACCTCGCTGACAGTAACTGTTGCTGTGTATAAAGCATCAGGCAGACCAACCCTGGGCTGAGGTGTGTGAATTCTCAGGGCATCTACTCGGAACTAAAAACCTGTTCTTTTCAAGAATATTGCTCACAAATGGTTAAACCATAAAAGGAAAAAATTAGCACAAGAGAAAACTAAAGCGGCAGAGAAATAGCCGTCATCTTCTTCAGTTGAGTATTTGACTTTAAAAAATCGGTGTATTATATACAGAATAAGTTATAGTCATTAAGATGAAATACACAAGAAATCTGACATAAAAAACAAATGATGGTTACCAAAGGGGAAAGTGAAGGGAGGGATAAATTAGGAGTTTGGGATTAACATATATACACTACTATATATAAAATAGATAAACAACAAGGACCTACTGTATAGCACAGGGAACTATACTCAATATCTTGTAATAGCCTATAATGGAAAAGAATATATATATGTATAAATGTGTAACTGAACCACTTTGCTATATATCTGAAACTAACCCAACATTATAAATCAACTATACTTCAATAAAATCTAAAAAAGCAAGTAAAAAATAAGAAATATGCATTACTGGATTACTTATATAATGTATAATTTTTTTCTCTGGGTATAAAAATTTCCCCTGGTTACATGTTAAGTAAAAGGGCATTCAAAAATACAGTATTTTCAGGACAATAAAGTTATGATAAATTGGTCTAAAATGAGTGATGGATTTATATATTTGGATGCATTTTAATAAAGAGGAATTTATTATACTTTTTGCCAAGCTTACAGGGTAGATGAGCGTGGAGAAGCAGGGTTCTCCTGATATTACTGTGGTCACAACAGAAATCCAGTTATCTGACTATGTAATGTAATCCTAACACCAGGATTCCAAATTTTAACATTAAAAAAGAAGTAGTCTAATAAAACAATCACCAGAATGCCAGCAATTCAGAAATAGCTGCACTTCCCAGAATGAATACGTGCAGGTGAAATTCTGCTGTGGCCAGTTTGATGTTGCGGACTTTTCAATGCTGTGGTTTTGGTGAGGGAACATTCTTACACGCCCTTAAGAGCAAACCATTAAATTCTCAGCCTCTTGAAAGGCCAAGTTCTTTGCACCAAAGTCATCCCTGTTCTCCCCAACCCTCATCACACCCCTGGTGTATTTAACTGTCCGGGAGTCACAGGGAACCCTGGGCCAGCTGAACCTGACCTTGGGTCCCCCTCACCCTGCAGAGAGCATTGGGAAGGATGAACGTCTTTTACGCTCATGACTTGAAAACACCACCCTCTCCATTTTCTTTTTCTTTTCTTTCTTTTTTTTTTTTTTTTTTCAATTTCACATCTTGGAGTGACTGAGTGTCAAAAAGACTGTGTCACAATGTTCTGTCTTTACACATGCTGTGCTTGTAAAATGTGAGTGAGGGAACCCAGAGAAGAAAAGGCTCTCATATATTTACCTAAAGGACTTGTAAAAATGGAAAATCTCAGTGCAAAGAAGCCCATGTATTATTACAGAGTCAGAGTTTGGAAGGATTGGAAGATACCTAAAGCCCCTGTAATCCAAACACCGACCTCACACTCAGGTCACCCACATGCTGCCTGGTCCCCGGCTTCCCCAAGGCTGCTCTCTCTCCAGGTGAGTCCCTTGACCCTCACCACTACACCAGTCTCCCCAGGAACTGGGGAGAAAAGGAATTCTGCTTCATCACCAGTGAAGACCCGGCCTTGCCACACATTCTGCTCTGTTGGTGAGCACAAATTTGAGCTGGGTATTTTCTTACATCTCAGACCGAGTCCTGGCTAGAAACTGGCCCTTTACACTGTGTCTTGTGCCTGAATCTCTATTTTTATTATCTTCCTTTGGAAGTGGGGGCTGTCTCATTCTTCCCAGGACCCTCAGAACACCACTTAGTAAGTTTTTTAATTTAAAACTTGTTTTATATTTTATTTATCTGTTTTGTTAGTTGTCCTTCACCTCATGTCATTTCTTTTTTGTCATTGTTGTTGTCATGGTGAGAAAATGGAGGATTTACTTTCTCTGGAACTTCCCAGGAAACATTATAGTGTCTTTTAACTACAGTCTTGATGCTGTACATTAGATCCCAGAACTTACTCCTCTACTAACTGGAAGTTTGTGCCATTTGACCAACATGGCCCGATTCCCCAGCCCCTAGACCTTGGCAACCATGGTTCCAATCTCTGCCTCTGTGGGTTCAGCCTTTTCAGACTCTGCATATAATCAGTATCACTCAGTATTTGTCTTTCTCTGTCTGGCTTATTTCACTTAATATAATGCCCTCAAGGTCCAGTTGCAGATGGCAGAATTTCCTTCCTTTTTATGGCTGAGTAATATCCCATTGTATACGTTTACCATATCTGTTCTATCCATTCATTTCTTGATAAATATTTAGGTTGTTTTCATGTCTTGGTTATTGTGAATAATGAATACCTGTGGGAAGACAAATATTGCTTCAAGATCTTGATTTCATTTCCTTGGGATATAAGCCCAGAACTGAGATGTTTGGATTGTATGGTAGTTCCATTTTCAATTTCATCAGGAACCTTCATGCTGTTTTCCATAGTGGTTGTACCAGCACAAGGGTTCCCTTTGCTCCAAATCCTCGCTGGCATTAGAAGACCACCTTCCCATGGGAGCTCTGCTGCCTCCAGACATCATCTTTCTAATGTGGATGTACATCTGTTTGGCTGTATCTCTAGAGCTTGCTGGTTTCTGTCTTTCCCAGGACCATGCTCCAGCCGTCTGTTACCTCTGAGGGACAGGCCACCTGCTGCCTGTCACAGTGCTCACTGATGCAACCTGTCACCTCCCCGAATCCACTACTTCCATTGTAACCAGCCCCTCTCCTTTCAACAGCCACTGCCAGTGTCAGAAGGGAGCTTAGGTCCTGGTGTTCTGACTACCCAGGTCAATGTGCCTCTTGTATCTTGATTAGAATGTAATTTCTAGTAGGTGGTCATCCAGTTGCCTAAGTCTGACAGGCAAGGGACCCATTCATGTTTGAGGAAGTCCCTATGAACACTAATGACTATCAGAAATGTTTTTCTTATGTGAACTTGAAATCAGGGCTTATGTAACACACACAGTGATTTTGTATAAAGTAAAAAAAGTACCCGTTCTAGACAGACCAAGTTTAAAAACAAGTCTCTATATCCTACAGTCCAACCCAGGCCACAGGGCTTGGCCATGGGAATGTGGACAGAATTTTTGCCTCACTTACCTCCTGGCTGGGTGTCGTTGTGCAAGACCCAGCCCAGACAATGCTATATGGTGGCCCACAGATTGGTTCTGGTTCTGCTCCTTGAGTCTCAATGGCTCTTTCCCACAGGAAGGCTCCAATTATTGGGTAACAGCCACTCAATTCCCTCTGCAGTTTCTCTTCTTTGGGCCAAATATCTCAAGTTCCTTCCATTACTCCTCTTTACAAATGTTTGAAATGACTTCACCTCCTGCTTGGCTTTGTTTGGAGCATGCATCCATTTACCTGTATTTTTCTTCAAGTACACTATGAACCAAACAGAACAATACTGAACATTGGTTTCACCAAAGTGGAGTGGAGTGTGGTTCTAAGTCCTCTTGTTCTACAACATTCTGTATTTCTTTGGAATCAGCCTCAGACAGTAGAGAGTTAGAACAGGATGGAAAGAGAGACTCTGAACTTTATCTATCTGTCTACTTATCTAGCTAGCTAACTAGATATTATTGAAGTATAGTTGGTTTAAAATGTTGCATTAGTTCCTAGTGTGCAGCATAGTGATTCAGTTACATATACATGCATTTATTCCTTTTCATAATCTTTTTCATTATAGGCTACTACAAGGTATTGAATGTAGTTCGCTATGCTGTACAGTAGGACCTTGATGCTTATTTTATGCACAGTAGTTTGTATCTACTCCCAAATTCCCAATTTATCTTTCCTAATCCCTCTTCCCTCACTGGTAACCATAAGTTTGTTTTCTATGTCTGTAAGTTTGTTTCTGTTTTGTAAATAAGTTTGTTTGTGTCCTTTTTTTAGATTCCACATATAAATAATATCATAGAGTATTTTTATTTCTCTTTCTGGCTTACTTCACTTAGTATGACAATCTCCAGGTCCAACCATGTTGCTACAATGGCATTATTTTATTCTTTTTTATGGCTGAGTAGTATTCCATCACACACACACACACACACACACACACACACACACACACACACACACACACCTTATTTATCCAATAATTTATCAATGGATTTTAGGTTGCTTCCATGTCTTGGCTATTGTAAATAGTGCTGCTATGAATGTTAGGGTGCATGTGTCTTTTCAAATTATAGTTTTTGCCAAATATATGCCCAGGAGTAGGATTGATGGAACACAGTAATACTCTATTTTTACTTTTTTGAGGAATTTCCATACTGTTTTCCATAGTGGCTGCACAAACTACATTCCCACCAACAGCGTAGGAGGGTTCCGTTTCAGAACACCTCTTCTTTCCTTATACTTTGTAGACTTTTGAACGATGGCCACTCTGGTGTGAGGTGATACATCATTGTAGTTTTGATTTGCATTTCTCAGATAGTTAGAAATATGAAACATTTTTCATGTGCCTAATGGCCATTTGTATGAGACTCTGGGCTTTAAATAGCAAATATTGTAAGGTAAATAACTATCAAACAGAACAAAACCAGTTATATTTTCTTAAGATCATTTCTTAAGAAGGAATATAAAGAAAGTTGTGAGTCACTCTGAGAAAGCAAAAGCAAAGTGGTTTTGTGTGATGAGTCTAATTAGGTTTAGTAGCTTATTTCCCTCCATAAAGCAAATGCTGATTTACACACGTATTTTCAAACTATCTTCCTTCAAGTCCATGTACATACATATGCTTATCACTCAGTTATTAAAATAATATGTAATCTGTACCTTATGTCAGTTACAACAGCGTCAGAGCTTTATGGGTTAGAATAATTTCATGAAGACTAGACAGAAAAAAATTAAACACATTTTGAGAGTAGTATATTTCACATAGAAAAAGGGGAGATGGTAAAAACAAAGAGGTTCTTGTCATTTTCTGTATTAAGAAAGGATCTTCTAATTAAGCCTTTAATGATATTGAAGATGTTGGTGGCAGAGGTCATGAAATTCAAGATCTTTAGGCAGCATATTACATCATGGCACTTTCTGAATTCTGCAACTGTTTTTATGCTTTTAAATTGACTGACTGATGATTTGGATGAACTAACTAAATGGTCTGACTAAAATGTGGTCTGAAGGCTGACCCGTGTGTCTAACTATTAACACATATTGGTATCATCTCTTTTGGCTTTTTTAGTAGATCAGAATAAGTCCTCCTGGAGAAGGCAGATGCATGATGTAAGGAGGGTGGAGGGAAAGAGAACGGGCATGATGGGAAATTCCAAGGTGGCGTAACAAACTTGTAAACATGGAGACTCCAGAGTCAGACAGATGTGGTCTCGGTCCTGACTCTCACTTTACACTGTGTGACATCTGGCCAAGCTATCTAATTTATCTGAGCCTTAGTACCCTCATTTCTGAAACAGGGTTAATAATAGCTATTTTGAAGCAGTTTTGGAAGAATTAATTAAGATTATATTTTGGAGGGCTCTCAGGATACAGCATATGTTCAATATAATGTTCATTATTGTCTGTCTGTCACCCAGGAAAGTTGACCCAGGCAAAATGGTACCAGGAGATGTCTGAAGGACTAGAGAGCTGGGTTAGATCTTTAATTCATAATTTTTTTTTGGTTCCAGTGTTGGTTAGAAACACCAGCTTTTACTCTTTCACTTTAAATAGATGTACTGTACACACAGAAGAGCTGTGTACGGCAGCCCTTCTCTGCAGAAAAAAAGTTTCTCTTCTCATTATCCCACATTAAAGATTCTGGGGGCTTAAAAGCTCCCCACAGTCAGAGAGTTAACAGACTGATTTGATGACTTGGAGTCCTCCTGGATGAGGGTATATATGCAGAGAAGACATTATTAGTCATCTCCAGTTGTCAGCTGTGAAGTATGTAGCCAGGGACTAAGTAAATGATCTGTCCTAATTTCAACACACTGTTGGCTTTGGAATGGGGGCCAAGTTTTCATGACATGTCTCCAGCTGGCATCCCAGTAGGGCTAGTTTTCTGGATGGCAATGCATCCTGTCCAGGATCCCTATGATCAAAAGAACTCAGCAGGGGAATTAGCCTGTCAAAGAGATAATGCCCTGTCTCTCCCAGAGAGTAGGCTTGTGACAGGACCATTATAAGATGCTGAGATAGGTTCGATATTTTGTAGGGAATCTACTAATTTCACTTGATTCCTTTAATTACGGTAGATGAGGGAGATTACATCTATGAGATAGTTTGCTTATTAATTTTCTGTTTTTTTGGCCAAGACTGTCTTTCCGTATACTTTTTCATGATGACATATCTGTAAACAACAATGGAGTCTCTGTGTAGACAATCAGGAAAGAGAGTACAACACAACGGCTTGAAAGAACTTGAGATTCAGACCTGGAGGATTTGGGATTCAGGCCCGGGTTTTCACATACAGCTTGTAAGTTTCAGGGTAAAGTCACTTCACTATTTTAGCCTCAGATCACTCATCTACAAAGAAAGGGTTATGATATCCACCTCCAAAGATGCTACCAGGATTATAGGAAGGGATGTAAGTAATGGGGACCCTAAAGGTAAAAGGTTCTCAACAACTGTTTCCTGGATCCAAGGCATGAAATATTTCTCATGGGGTGGTTCTCCAAATAGCAGCAACTTTACTATCTATTAATTGAAAAAAATGTTCAAATGTTGATTTAGATGTGAGAAGCTCTGTGTAACTCTTAGGACTCTATGGTTTTCCTATTTCCCTGGAATACACATCAGATCCTCTGACTGAAGGTGTCAAACATCTGAAACAAAAAAATTAAAGCTGGAAATGTATTACTCCAAATTTATAAAAAATAAATAAATGGAAAAGAAATTAAGTAATTAAACTTTTCACATATTATTTTCTGTAAGTGTGTAGCATTTGTATTTCTAAGTTAAAGCTAAAACTTCACTAAGATGTTTGGGACCGTGTGTGTGTGTGTGTGTGTGTGTGTGTGTGTGTGTGTTGTGTGTGTGATTAAACTATGTCTAGTTTTCTTAAATTTAAATTTATTCAGTTATTTATTATTTATTTAGAATTTTATTTTTTTAACATTTTTTATTGATTTATAATCATTTTACATAGAACTTCACTTTTTTAAATTGAAGTATAGTCAGTTTACAGTGTTGTATCAATTTCTGGTGTACAGCACAATACTTTCACCATAGGGTACTACAAGATACAGTTCCCGGTGCTCTACAGTGTAAACTTTTAAATCTATTTTATATATACCAGTTGGTATCAGCAAATCTCAAACTCCCAATTTATCCCTTCCCACCCTCTTACCTGCTGGTAACCATAAGTTTGTTTTCTGTCTGTGAGTCTGCTTCTGCTTTGTAAATAAGTTTGTTTGACTTTTTTTTTTTTAGATTCCACATATGAGTGATAGCATGGTATTTTTCATTCTTTTTCTGGCTTACTTCACTTAGGATGACATTCTCCAGGCCACCCATGTTGCTGCAAGTGGCATTATTTTATTATTTTTATGGCTGAGTAGTATTCCATTGTAAAAATATACCACAACTTCTTTATCTAGTCATCTATCAATGGACATTTAGGTTGTTTCCATGACTTGGCTATTGTAAATAGTGCTGCTATGAACATTGGGATGCTGGTGTCTTTTTCGATTAAGGTTCCCTCTGGATATATGCCGAGGAACGGGACTGCTGGATTGTATATTAAGTCTATTTTTAGTCTTTTGAGGAATCTCCATACTGTTTTCCATAATGGCTGCACGAAACTACATTCCTACCAACAGTATGGGAGGGTTCCCTTTTCTCCACAGCCTCTCCAGCATTTATCATTTGTGGACTTTTGAATGAAGGCCATTCTGACTGGTGTGAGTATAGTTGTTATTACTGATAAGAAATAGTATTTTCAAATAATTCAGCATGGCTTCCTAGAGTCAAATTCATTCACACTTTGGCTACTGCTAACATGATCATGTTTAATAAATGTTGCTTTATGAGACTATCAGGTTATTTTGCAAATAACTAGGAAAAAAATCTCTCAGAAAAAAAAAAAAGATAAAGAAAAGTCAAGCAGCTTAACTCAGGTCAGGTTCTGACCCAGATTTTCTCAGTGAGCAAACACGGCTTCTGGGGAAAGAGTGTGGTATTTTGGAATTGGCACTGAGTTAGTCAGGCCACGAGGATAATCCTTAGATATTCATTACATATGTGAACTTTAGCTTTGTGTTCTGAGTGGTACTGATGGTCTGTCTATTAATATTTTGTTGATGATAAAAGCAGCACAGAGAGTCAGGTGGCACAGGATGGAGTGCTCCCTGGATACAGATCAGGCCAGAGTGTGTGCTGAGTTTCAAGCAGGTGTCAGTACAAGGAAAAAGGGAAAGGAATAGGAAAGTGTAGGTAAAAGCAAAGCAGAGGAGGAGAATATGTTGAGTTAAAAGCATTTATGAACAGAGCAGCAGGGTGTGGACCCAGGTTTGACCCATGGGCTTTGTGCTCCATGGCGAGGGAGGCTGCCAACCCTGTGCCCTGGGCTGAGACCCAGACTGTGTGCCCAGGCAGTGTCACTCACGTAGGAGAAAGTAGAGATCAAAATTGGAAGTTTGGGATTAACAGACACACTACTGTGCATAAAACAGATAAACAACAAAGACCTCCTGTAGAGCACAGGGAACTATATTCAGTTTCTTACAATAAGCTACAATGGAAAAGAATCTAAAAATATATGTATGTGTATGCATAACTGAATTGCTTTGCTGTACATCTGAAACTAACACTGTGAATCAACTACTCTTCCACAAAGACTAAAATTTAAAAAAGAGAATGTCATACTTTCATTGTCTACTCACAACATGCAATACTTATATTTGTTCAATACAACTTCAAACATTTGACATTGTCAGCTGTAATTTGTATGCTACCATCTTCAGCCATAATTTTAGAGAAATTTTTTGGAATAAATCAAACACCCTAACAACAGTTTTAAAGTAATACTTTAAAGAAGTGTTTGTTACAGAAATACCAGTATCTGCATGAAACTAATCACCTACGTTGTCGTCCACAGAGAAATTAATCAGTCTTCTCTGGGTCTACTTCCTCCCCTTTACCTACCAGTGAGCTATTTAAAAAAATTAGTTTTGATTATTTCACAGAATGGTGGTGTAGTTGGCCCTCTTAGTGGGTACATTTGCCTTTCCCTAAGTCCTCTTGAGTCTTTTCAATAAAATGCATTGGATTTAATGAGAAAAATATTGTGTAATCATAGGCAAAAACTGTAAATTTTAGAAAGGCATTATTGAGAAAAGACAACTGGATCAAAGAAATATTCATTTCTAATGTGGGTATGATTCCTGGCGTTAGGCTGACACATCTTGCCCGCTGAGAACAGACTTGTTTGACCTTGTTGTGTTGCCATTCTGGTACTGTGCTCACAAGAATTAAGACACAAAGGAGGGTCTGGAAAAAGTGTAGTCTCTCTGTGGCCATACAGTCTGGACATACAAAGAGGTCAGGAGTTTTCTAAGAGTCTGAGCTCATGCTTGTCCTGCCTTCCCATCTAACACATTACAGACAAGCCTGCTTGCTTAAGAAATACAGTCTATGAACAGTGTTGAGTATGTTTACACACAAAATCAATCGGGTCAGCTACTCTGCCATGTGACACTTCTAGTTTTTATCTTGTGTTCTCCAGAAAATTACACATTTCTTTTTTGGGGGGCTATGTTCCTAAGAATAACAGGGCCAAGGTATTTAGCTTAGAGAAAAGCAAACACATGCTAATCTTTAGATATAAAAAAGGCATGGGTTAAGTTTTCTTCCCTAGCCTAACAGCATCCCTGGAAGGGGGCTATCACACTAGAACGAGCTTAGGGGATACTCTGCAAATTAGTAAAAACATTTTTGGAAAGCTGTTTGCTGAGAGTTTTGAAAAATATTTTTTAAAAAATCTAAAAGGAAAGACTAAGGGAAAACAGAGGTCTCCAAGCACTCTGTGAATCACAGCCAGAAAGCCAACTATTTGCTACTGCCCTTTCTTGTGCAGTGATTAGTGTATCTGAAGTCGATTCAGAACACTGAGTCAACTTCCTTTTTCAATACAGTAGACATGACATTCATGCCAACCCACACGCTCCTCCTCAGAGATTTTGCCTTCCCTCTCCCCAAGAAGTCCTCTTGGCCCATGACAAGACCTACCCCGGCCACCCAGGCACAGCTGCTTGGATCGGGGTGACAGCTGACCAGAGCTGGACAGTCAGTCCTTTTCTGAGAAATCTGGACTTGGAGCATAAGGACGGGAGTCTGGTTTGAAAGTTCGCATCGAGTCGGAGCCAAACTTAGCGCCACTGCCAGGTAGGACTGCAGCCGAGCCCAGAGATCTAGTGTGGGGCTGTGCAGCCCAGAGCAGGCAGAATACTCTGCAAAGGGTAGGAGCAACAGGAGACACAGCAAGGGAGCTGATCCAGGAAATAAAGACCCCATCAGAAGTGAGTTCCTTGAGATGGTTTCACTTAATTTCTCCACTTGGCAACTGGGGTGGATCCACGTTTTGTGGGGCCTGAGACATACACAGTTTCACAATCACAATACAAAATTCGGTACCAGGGCCCTGGAACTTACACTGCATGGCTCTACGTGGTCCACTGTTTACGATCACCTGGTTTCTGATGGAGATAGCAAAGCCACGCCAAGGGCTCATGAGGAATCAGGGCTGGTTCTGAAAGGATCCTTCCCTGGAGGCCCTGGACCGGGGACGGTATGGTGAATTCTTTAGCCATCCCAAATCTGGAAGCCCCACATGCTCCCAGGGCTCTGAGGGCAACACTCATTCATTTACTCTCCGACTCCCCTCACACCTCCCCTGCCCCTCCTGCTGTGTCAGTGGTGCTGCTGGCTCCCTGGGAATTTACTTGTGTTTTACGTGACCCTTGAAAGGGAGCTCCGATGTTTATTTTCTGTATCTGGAATTCTGCGGACTGGTCGGCATCGTTAAAACCATCTGCTTTCTTTTTGAGTCATTATTCGTTAAAAAAGGGAAAATTTATGAGGCACATGCTGTGTCCCTGTCTGGCTGGACTTCTCCCTCCTGGTCACATCCTGGAAATATTTCACATGGCTTCGTGGCCACTCTTTTAATCCTATGAGGCTGAGAACAGTTTAGGAGACGGGGTAGCTGTACTGCTGCTGCTGTCTGAAAACGTGAGCTCTTGGCTGCAATCTACACAGCACACTTCAGATAAGGCTTCTAATACTGGCTACATCAATACTTGTCTCTGTGAAATGAACAGAAAAGACAATTAAAGGGAAAACGACTCAGAGTCAAGGGGATGCCTCTTCTGTCCCCCATCTCCCCACCATACACACAGCACACATGTGTGCGCACACAGATTGTAGAGCCCCGCAGGGCAGCAGTGACCCAGAAACACATCAGCACTAAGACAATAAAGACATAAAAATCACAGGAACTAAATTCAGACCCCCACGTATGAAATACAATGATGTTTTTGAAGGAAGAACTATACCTGGAATGAATAGATTTTTACAGGGAGAGTGGATACTGCTTAACTTTCTGACAGTAGAAAGTGAACAACTGAATTCTCTAAAAGTCACCAACCCTGAACATTAAAAAGGGAGCAAAAGCAACATACACAGTGATGTATACTAGGTAATTTTGTACTAAGTGCATTCCATGAATTCTTGCACAGAATTCCCCAAAGAGCTCGGTGTTCTTCTTCTTCTTATTTGATAGATGTGGAAACTGAAGCTTAGAAAAGGTTAAGGGAGTTAAACTGACACCCTGAGCAAAGGTGACACAGAGACTCCGATATCTGCATGCCAGGGTTTTTTAAAAACCATTTTCCCCCAAGACAGAGTGAGCATCTAGCAAGTCTTGTTGAAACGATCCGTTTGGACTGAAATTTAAATAGAATTGGGGGCAGATCTCTGTTCCATTCTGCCACCTTGCGGGTGGTACTTCAGAAGAAAACAAGATTAGCTGGAACAAAAATAGGGGTAGACCTGAGGAATCTGTCCCATGCTTGTGCCGCTAAGCATTCTAAGTCTCATATGGTTTTATTTGAGTACTTGTCTTTCTTATCTCTTTGCTGGGTCTTGCTTTTCAGAAAAGGGCACTGTCTTCCCTTTGGTGTCCTGTTCGATATCTTACCCAGAGAAGAAGTCCCAATTACTTATGGAGGGCAGAGACCACAAGAGGAAAAAGATTTTTTTGGATACATAAGATGGCAAAATTATAAAGAAGTAACAGAAGGGGAGGAACAATAGGTATTTAAAAATCAGGAATAAGTGAGGGAGGCAGGCACAAAGATACAAAATTTCTTGTAATAACATATACTTGGAAAAATATGAAAAGAAAAAATATATATGGATGTATATATATGTATAATGGAATCACTTTTCTGTACATCAGAAACTAACATTGTGAATCATCCACACTTCAATAAAAAAAAAAGTACGGAGTATAAGTATTTTAGGTGAAGCAAAGATAAAATCATATTAGACAAAGTGATGTATGATAAGCTTGAAAGAAAAACTGAAGAATGTGGGGAAAACAATTATAAATTATTGCTCAGTGATTTCGACACATTGGAGTAAAGTTAATTTGATAACTTTTGCTACCCATGTTTAAAAAACTAAAAAACCCAGTATTATTCCTACCATTAGATTTTTTAAATGCCATTGATGGGAATTTTTCTTACAACATTATGTAATGGAAGCACATATGTAGTTAAAAGGGAAATTATTATTATTATTATAGGGTTCTATTATAATAAAATTTTATTATCATAGGAGAGAGCCTTGAAAATTTTTAATGAGGACGTTTATACACTCCTTGAGCATATAAACCTTTTAAATTTCTATGGCCTAAACATGCCCAGTCTGAAGAAAGATGGGAATAAGAGAACACCTTAAAATTTTTGAAATAAGTATAGACCTACAGAAGTTGCAAAAATAGTACTGAAAGTTTCCATAAACCCGTCACTACACTTCTCCCAATGGTAACATCTTAAGTAATTATAATAGTTTTTCAGAACCAAATTGGCTTTGGCACAATACAGTTAATCACACTACAGACCTAACTCAGATTTCATTTGTTTTCATGCTGTTTTGAATGTGTGTATAATTTTATGAAATTTTCTTACATGCATGGATTTGTGCTACCTACCAACACCACAATCAAGATGCAGAACTGGGGAACAAAATGAGCAATAACAGAGAGATGCTATATATAAGAAAACTATTCTAAGGAAGACAAATCAATGCAATACAAAGCCAGAAATATTAGAAGAAAAAAAACTGGAAAAATTAAATAGAAAGGAAAAATATAAAACCCTGAAAATAGAAAGGTGGGGGTACAATGATGTAAAAATACCATTTGGAAGGTTACCACTTTCAGAAGACTCAGTAAATATCAATGTATCTGATCCACATTGCACAAGGGAGGGGCAAATCCAGGAAAAATGTAACATGTTGGCAAAAACAGCCTTTTTTCTTGAAAAAAGGGTATGTGGTGACAGAAACACAGGGACCTCGATCTCATTGAAGAAATGCAAATTAAGTTTTGAAATGCATTTCTATGGACACAGAAATACAGATATTAAGAAAAAATGTTATAAATAAGATAGTTATTCAAATCAGAACAAATGAGTGATACAGACTGTAGCTATAAAAGAGATTTATATTTAAATTTACTTTTATTTATTTATTTATGTAATTGAAGTATAGTTGGTTTACAACATTGTGTTAGTTTCTGGTGTACAGCATAGTGATTCATAGTCTTTTCCATTATAAGTTATTACAAGATATTGAATATAGTTCCCTGTGCTGTACAGTAGGACCTTGTTGTTTATCTATTTTATATGTATTTTTTATTATTAATTCTTCTTAGATCATACATTTGCCAACCATGTAAGAACCCTTATCTGAGGGACTAAAATTCACATAGGGAACCTTTGAACCTTTTGAGGGAAGAGGCTCCCATAAATGAAGTCACTGTCAACTGCACACATCATTGTGACAAAGAAAAGTCAGCAAGTCAATACATGTCAGGCAGGCTGTGGTCTAAACCAAAGTTTCATGTGTGTTGACTTTCCAGAAGACCTCTCTTTAGAATGCCTGAGTAAGTTGGGGAAAAAAAGTCAATGACAGAAATGTTCAAATCTTTAACAGAACAGAACCAAAATGGAAACACCATTCACATGCAGCTGTGTCTAATAAACATATTTTAAAATGCTCATTCAAAATCTAAACAGTCAGAGTGTTTACTTCGCTCAATTCATAAAGAACAAAAAAACCCCTCTCATTTAATGTCTTATGAGAGGGATAGATATGAATTACACACTTTATATACGATCCTATATTCAACTCTTTGGTTAATCAAATCTCAAGGTAAACTCAGAAACACTGACAAATTCAAAGCAACATTTTTAGTGAAGATTTTCAGAAGACAGGCCCTTTAGCTGAAATTTAATTTAAAACCTCATCTCTACCGGAGGCTGAAATCTGCACGGTGAATTTTATGTCTCAGCTGGCAGCACTCATTATTTCTACAGCTTAATGTGCTCCTGACTCATAAACCACTTACTTCCAAGCCCTTGGTTTCCATAATAGTGCTTATTCCAGTCTAAGATTAGCTAAAATTTCACCAGAGTGCCTTTCCAAACGACGTGAAGCCACATGAGTATCATTTCCTTGGTGTCTTGCCGGAATAACTGAAAATACTTAACTAAACTGAATAACGTATTTGTATTCCAGCCTTCTCTAGATTGTGGTATATAAAACAGACCTACCTACTTTAGCATGAATTTGTGTGTGGGTGTGTGTATTTACACAGTCAGAAACAAAGATTACCTGTCTTCATTTGAATTCCTATTTGTGTTAATAACTGCTTTATTTCTAAACCCCAGTATTTTAGTAAAATAATGCACTGAATGCAACTCAGACTTGACGAGCATTTTTCCAGTTTCTACTTAATTTTTATCAGCAATTTCATGCTCCATAAAAATAAACTTCTATCCTCATTAGTAAAAGTAAATAAATAAATGCTTACATTTCAGACAGTCTTAATTTATCTTGTTTAAAATGCTGGATCTGAGAAAAAAATATTTTGGTCTCCCATGGCATGGTTCCTTATCTTCCTATCAGAAGCATGAACTTAATCTGAATGCTTAATCCTGGAGAGGCTTGGTGAGGACACTATAATTCGCACTGGGTGAGGCATGGTGCTGTCTCTTTTCTAATGTGTGATAATTGATGATAAAACAATGGCCATTGATGAGTGAGTGCTTACAGAGCACATCTCGTTCCTCTTAATAGAGGCAAAGTATCATTATCCACGGTACAAAATGTGAACATCAAGAGCCGTTTGCTCAGTGAGGCCAGGGATGCTGAAAACGATAATTATGTCTTTTCTTCCCCAAGGCCATGTAATTACAATGGAAAGATTGTGGATCCACAAATGACACTTCTCCGGCATGATAAAATTAATCTCTGTGTTCTGATCATCCATGTCATCTGTTTTTTTGTGTGTTATGTATACATTTCTATATTTGTGTAGATATACACAGACACTTATGTTTGTTTCTGTCACCAACTTCTTATCAAGTCATTTAGCTATGATTCCTGCAGGCTTTCACACTACAAAAAGGTTGAATAGAAGAAAAGACACATGCACCCCAATGTTCATTGCAGCACTATTTACAATAGCCAAGACATGGAAGCAACCGAAATGAATGGATGAAGATGTGGTCTATATATACCATGAAGTATTACTCAGCCATAAAAAAGAATGAAATTATGCCATTTGCAGCAACATGGATGGACCTAGAGATTGTCAAATTAAGTGAAGTAAGTTAGACAGAGAAAGACAAACATCATATGATACCAGTTATATGTGGAATCTAGAAAGATGACACAAATTTTATTTACAAACCAAAAACAGACTCATGGGCATAGAAAACAAACTATGGTTACCAAAGGGGAAAGGGCAGAGAAGGAATAAATTAGGAGTTTCAGATGAACAGATACACACTAATATATATATATATATATAAAATAGATAAACAACAAGGACCTATTGTACAGCACAGGAAATTATATTCAATTTCTTGTAATAACCTATAATGAAAAAGAATCTGAAAAAAATATGTATAACTGAATTGCTTGTTGTACACCTGAAACTAACATTGTAAGCCAATTATGCTTCAATAAAAAGTAAAATTAAGAAAATAAATAAGACCAAAGAAAGAAAAGAAAATACAATCCCTTAGACGACTGAGTATGATAAAAGTATCCTTGAATTTTTATTAATGCAATTATTCTCTCTTTTAAGAATTAATGCTAGACATTGTAAACTTTTTTTGGATTATTAAAAAAATGACATAATTTTAAGTACTAAATGTTTTTTATATACATGAACATAAATTAAGAGTAAAAAGGAACATTCATTCAATTAATGCTACATAATTTCCCAAGAGTTTTACCACCACAGATAATATTTTGATCATCTCATATTTAGTGCTCAGTAAAGTGTGATTATAAATATCTGTATGTACCATTAGTTGGCTAATTTGAAATTTCAATACAATCAGATGGAAAGAGATGATTTATGGACATTCACACACCTTTACCCTCTCTTTTTCTACCTTCACTAGTTGGGACAGGGATTATTTTTCTACTAGATTGTAAAGATCTGTATTATGTTAGGAGGTGAACTCATTTAAGAATCCAATTTAAGTCCTGAATATAATGCTGCATGCAGATTTTTGAAAAGCACTTTCATTGTATTTCTATTTATTAGGTCATTGTAACCTCACTGCATAGGCCAACTTGCTACAAAGCAGGCTTTGGCGCCATCTGGTCTGAGTGATCCTGTTAGAAGCAGTTTACACAAAAAGACAAACTGATCCCATCCAGAAAGTGTACAGGACGTCATAAATGAAGTTTTACTCTAAGATTTCAGTGTACATATTAATAAGGCAACTATACATTTCTCCAAATGTGCATCTCTGTGTTACAAGAAGCATGACAATATACTACAAAAATACAAAAGAATGGAAACTGAATTGTGAGGGCTTGGGGGCATCACTGGAAAGGGTTCTGATAATGGGTTACTTTGAGGAGCTACATTTAGACTGAGAGCCCTTACCCTCGCCCAAGGTTGCTCTTGTCAGTGAATGTTGACTGCCCCTCATTTCTGCCCCTGGACACAAGGGTTTGGCCAGGCTGCACATTAGCCATGGCTGCCCCACAGAAGGGTGCAAAAACTATTTGCTGACCTACACTTCAAGTACATTTTTCAGTGTTGTTTAAGTTGTCTCTCTGATTTTCAAGTTAGAGGGCTTAGAATGATAAAATCTCAAAGCACTTTTTTACAGATTGGAATATACAATATTATCTTTTCCTCATTTCCACTGAAGTCTAACAGAAGGAGAAAGATAAAATGATATGAAGAGTCACTAGCATGAGACATTTACCCAATACTTCAGTTAGGATGGGTCAGTGGTACACTTCTAGATGTTCCAGCAACCAACTCCCTAGTGTAAAGCAACCCTAATCTGTAGGATCTCCTGATTTCTGAGGTGTAAATATGAAATGGAGCAGGACCCCATGGGGGCTTCCAAGCACGGACCCCTGTCCTCCCACCATATCCTTGGTCTGCCTCTTGTCTGTACAAACACATTAGCCAAAGAATGAATTTAATCAGAGAAGTGAGAACATGCAAAATTAAAGGAAAGCAGTCAAACAAGACCAAATAATAATAGTTTAGTCATTAAATAAAATCAAAGACCTTCAGTTCCTCCTCAAGGGCTATAGATAGTATTCTGAGCCATGTCCTTTGAGCTGTTTTATAGGTATTGAAACCCCCACCAGGTGGAAGAAGTTAACTATATGATGACCAGACTATACCCATGACATAAGATGCCCCATTTCCAAGAACTGGCCTCAAAGAAATAGGAGCAAACCCACCCTGGAGCAGAAGATGAACTGTACTTAAAACAATCAGGATGATTCTGATCAGACCATCACATGATCAATTTCAAGATGACTGTCAGAGCTGACTGTGCTGGTCTGTATGGAGACCCCTCCCTCTGACTGTACAGACTTGAAACTTCCCTTTAAAAGCTCTTGCCCACTGACTGGTAGGGGGAGTTGGCTTTGGACATGAGTTTGCATCGTCCTTCAGTTGCCAGTCTCCAGAATAAAGCAAACTTTCCTTTCAGCCAACACTTGCCTCTCAATTATTGGCTTTTGAGCGGTGAGAAGCCAGACCTGAGTTTCAGTGACAGATACTCCCACTGTGACCACCACTGTGACATCGCTGAATGTGAAGTTGGGAAAAGATGTGCAGTAGCTCACTCCTCCTTCACAGAGACACAAGTAACTTCCAGATCACAGATCAGAAAATTAGAGTTTCAGTGTTCATAGCAGCACTATACAACAGCCAAGACATGGAAGCAACCTAAATGTCCACCAACAGATGACTGGAAAAAGAAGTTGTGGTATATTTATACAATGGAATACTACTCAGCCATAAAAAATAATAAAATAATGCCATTTGCAGCAACATGGATGGACCTGGAGAATGTCATTCTAAGCGAAGTAAGCCAGAAAGAGAAAGAAAAATACTATATGATATCACCCATATGTGGAATCTTAAAAGAACAAAAAAGACACTATGAACTCATCTACAAAACAGAAACAGACTTGCAGACTTAGTAAACAGAGAAAGGGGGTAGGAAGGGATAAATTTGGGAGTTTGAGATTACAAATGTTAGCCACTATATATAAAAACAGATTTTAAAAGAAGTTTCTTTTATATAGCACAGGGAACTATGTTCAATATCTTGTAATAACCTTTAATGAAAAAAATATGAAAGCAAATATATGTATGTATATGCATGACTGGGACATTGTGCTGTACTCCAGAAACTGACACATTGTAACTGTACTTAAATTTAAAAAAAAAGAAAATTAGGATTTGATGAGTTCTGAGTATTTATTAATTGTTTTAAATGTACTTCACTTTTAAATTCATAGACTTAAAATTTAATAATGTGTGTGTTTGCCAGCTGGCTCACAAAATTCCTGAAAATTTAACACTCAGCTCTTAACAAATTGGCATGAGCCAAGTCTAGCACTTTGCTGGGGTAGGTAGGCTTTTATGTTTCTACAAATACAGTGAAGTTATGTCCTACTCATGCTTAAATTATCGTGTCCTCTTTAATATTATCACAACGTTCATTTTAAACATCACCAGAAAAGCCACAAAGAAACTTGCTGAATAACAATGAATTTTTCTTGAAGAAAAATGAGAACTGAAAGGTACGGTTTATTATCCACTAATACTATGCACATGTCTATTTACATATGTACTGAAAAACCTCCATCTTACTGTAGCTACAGTCTATCATCTGTCTACTATCTTCCTAGGTATATAGATTAATACAGTGAAAGATCTATATTGACCTACATATAAACTATGTTCTGAAAAAGAAACTTCAATTATTTCCAAGAAAAATAACTCTACAAAATGTAATTTTACAAAGCTATTCACAAATAGTCTTAACTTTATTAACATGTATAGATAATTTTCATAGTATTAGTTTTCCCCTATAGTATTTACAGAACAATTTAGATTTTACGCAATCAACTGTGATGGGTGGAGATAAATTGGTGAGGCTCAAATGGGCTATGTATGAAAAAATCTAAATAACTTGCAACCTGCCTTAGGCAGGATTTTATATTTTGCCATTTACATGCCCACTTCCTCCAAAGGTGACTTTTTTCAGTAAATTGCAAGCAATGGTAATGATGATGTGGGTATTAAGAAAGCAAGTGGGAATTAAGCTTCACCCAGAGAATTCTGACATATTATGGATTGAAGGACCAGTAGCCAGACTTGTTTAGATCATAGGAGTCTTTGTTGAGTTGGTCCCAGATTAACAGCTAGAAATGAGCTCAGTCCCTGACTGCTGAGTGCTAATTAATGCCGCTAACTGTCAACACACATTAGAAGAAGCACAAAATTGTATTTTTCAAAGAGTGTCATTAAACTAATAATTTTAGATGGATGTTGACAACTTTAAACAGCAGAGGTTTTTGGCAACTTACAAAATAAATTTGCAAGATGCTCGGCAAATTTATTCAATTAAAAAACCTGCCTAGGATTTGTTTTCTAATGTTTGAACTACTTGAAAAGGTGATGACAATACGGTCTTTAATCTGATAATACATCGTTTTAATGCTATAACTTCTTCAGTTGTTTTGGGATTCAACAGGTATTTACAAATTATTTATTTCAATTATATATGGACCAACTTCTAAGCAATCAATTACTTTTGGGTTTTGAACATCTCTGAAAGAATCTTCCTGAACACAAGAAATATCTGTTAGTCAAGTAGCAAGGTTTTTTTAACATCTGATGAATCATGAAGATTTGAAGCACTCAACTCAAAAGAAACAAACGAGATTAGGAGACATTTAGTCTATGTGAAATATAATTCAATCTTTATACCCTTATCTTCTGCTGGGCCATGAGTCATGGACACTTATTATAAAATGCACATCAGCTATTTTGAAGTAACACAGCCCCAGGCAAGTAGCATTCAACCAGGAAACCTGGCTTTTCTGAGAAGCTACAGACTCTGGCTGTGGCCTGGAAAGTTAGCAAACTTCCATGTTTACACAACATGTGCCTCTGAGGATTTCACATCCTTCACCAGCATGCACTTGTCAATTTTCACAGCATCTCCGAGAACAGATAGTGGGAAAGACTATTATTCTCATAGGAGAGCTGCGGGCAAGAGTCAAACAGGAGATGTGTCTGCCAGTAGTCACAGCGAAATTGATAGGGTGCTTCTGCCATGCATGCAGCAGGTGCTCAATAAACACCATGTAATGGAGCTGAATTGGAGCCTGAGCTGTCACAGCTCTGCCTCACCTTCCTCCCTCTGTTCCTCCCATCTATCCTCCCTCCCTTCCCTTCCATTCCCTTCACTTCCTTCCTCCCTTCTTTCCTTCCCTCCCCCTTCCTTTTTGTTATTTCACATATCATAGTTAATTTTATTTGTTCCAGGGCTCATATTGCAAGCATTAAACCAAGCATGACCTTTGACTCTTTGAGCCCAGATTCACATGTTTAAAAAGATAAAAGCAAACAGTGATCTATGTCCACAGATGAAAACTAAAATCTCATGGTTAATCACATGGCCATTTAAAAATTTCTACAGCCTGGAATTCAGAAGTCACAGCTCTTTAGGTCCTCCTGTACTTTTCTGGAGTTACATAACCTTAATCATCTTTCAGCCTCTGGTTGATACTCCTTTACCTGGAAAGCAGACCTTGAGCAATTCTGAAATAAATAAAAGATCATTCCAACAGTGCAAATGACCTCAGAAAAGTAAACTACTTTAGATCCAAACCAAAGACCAGATATTGAATGATCTCCCATTGAATTGGACCGTGATTCCATTCTCTTTGTGAATGGCTGAGACAGGACTGAGCCAGCTTTATATCTCCTACCTGATGATAAACCTTCCTAGAAATCATAAGTGCTTCTACATAAATATTTTCTTCCTTGAGAAAAACACCTGCTGTTATAAAATTTCTTGTCTTTAAGAAAAAACACACAAAGTGATTACATTTACAAGAAAGAAATCGGCAAAAGTTAGTATCTTCAAAAAACATACTCAGTAGATCACTACATTTAGATAAGGGATATATCTGAGGCAGAAAAATGTTCTTAAATGTTAGAGTGTTTAAGGTTCTGGGTGTTTCTTATAAATTCCAGGGTGTCAGACACTCTGGGGTGGTTTGGGAATTACTGGAAATACATCTACTATGGAGTGGAGCAGAGGAATGTTCATGAGTGAGTAGTGAGGACATGATGGGATCAACGGTTGGTCCATGGACACTCCCATTGCTGAAGAAGGGTTCTCTCTCCACCATAATGGAGGGCTAAGTACAAAGAAGCACGGTTGCACCATTTTATTGTATGGTTTTTTTTGGGGGGTAGTAATTAGGTTTACTTATTATTTAATGGAGGCACTGGAGATTGAACCCAGGACCTCGTGCATGGTAGGCATGCACTCTACCACTGAGCTATACCCTCCTCCTGCACCATTTTAGTTTTGAATTGCTGGAAACTTTCCTGCCTTCTCCTTGGCCCCTTTCCTCAGAAGCTGTTTGGTAGGCATGCAGTGTTAACTCCTGCTTCTCCACTGACTTTCCACAAGCCAACATGCAGCCTTGCAGCGCTAGCCTGGGACCCAGCTGGATTTCCCCTAGATCTGCAGGAGAACAGTGCCTCTGGAGGGATTCAGAAGGACCTGCTTTATCTTCTCATGCATTTTAACAGCACTGATTCTGGATCATTGCTTTTCCATTTATTCAACTATTTAACGATTGCTTTGGGAACATTTAGATGTAATAATTGGAATTTCAAATTCTGTTGGCTATCTGGCTAGTTAAGTTGGCCTACTCTTCCTTTTTCTCTCTTTTTTCTTTCAATCAATACATAGTTGGCTGTCTTACAGTGGAGCAGAGTCACATACGTACGTTTAACTTCCTCTATCAGATATCTGAGGTAAGGAATGATGTTTCTGTACGCTGCCTGCCAGCCATTTTCCTCTTGGGTTAGACTGACTTTGAAGGAAGGGCAAAGTGTTATTTGAATTACAAAGCCAGCTAAGAATACTCCTTTCTTCAGTCCAAACTGCTCAAGGAAACTTTAATTTTAATCTTGCTAACTAAGTATATTTGTGGTGAATGAATCATCGTTGATCGATGCAAGTTTTTATCAATATTACAACCTTTTCACTGGTAAACCTTATCAATACTAAAAGGCTGTCCTGTAAGTTTTTTGTGAAGATATTACATGAGAAGGCAACACTGACCCTTCCTAGCTCCCGTATCCTTACCCCTCTGGGACACAGGAGAGATTAGTTTCAGATACTTCCTTTGAAAGTGAACAATTTTCATGGGGTGGGGTTCCTTTCCCAGCTTTTTAGAAATACAATACCAGAAAGTTCAGGTTCTCTGTAGATATTCACTGCTTGTGATAAATTATTCTGGTTACACAAGCAAATTGGAATTTAAATGTCTGATCTGTTTGGTTTTCTACCCTTAAGGAAGAAGCTGACAATCTTTCTACAGTTTGGAGGTAGTTTGCGGGTCTCTGCTGATTCACTCTCTCATGAAGAAAGTGGGTGCAGAGGACAGGAATATCCCTCTGTGGCAACATTAGGCTGCTTTTCCTTCTTTACAAGTTTCTCTACATGAGACAGACTTACCATATCATCCAATAATTCCACTCCAGGGCATATATACAGAGAGAACTCTAATTTGAAAAGATATATGCACCCCAATGTTCACACAGCAGCACTATTTACAATAGCCAAGACATGGAAGCAACATAAATGTCCATCAATAGATGACTGAATAAAGAAGATGTGGTCTATGTATACAATGGAAAACTACCCAGCCATAAAAAAGAATAAAATAATGCCATTTGCAGCAACATGGATGGACCTGGATAATGTCATTCTAAGTGAAATAAGCCAGGAAGAGAAAGAAAAATAACATATGATCTCATTCATATGTGGAATCTAAAAAAAAAAGACAAATGAACTTATTTACAAAACAGAAACAGACTCAGAGATATAGAAAACAAACTTATGGTTACCAGGGGCAAAAGGGGTGGGAAGGGATCAATTGGGAGTTCAAGATTTGCAGATACTAACTACTATATACAAAATAGATATACAATGAGTTTATACTGTATGGCACAGGGAGTTATAGTCAGTATCTTGCAGTAACCTATAATGAAAAAGAATATGAAAAGGAATATATGTATGTACATGTATGACTGAAGCATGATGCTGTACACCAGAAACAGACACAACATTGTAAACTGATTATACTTCAATAATAAAAAAAATGCAAAAGTTTCTCTGCATGATGCAAATATTAGTGATTGGTTACATGGCAAACTTCCATTGGCTAGTACCTTCCTGACATCTGGCACAGAGCAAGAGTTGAGAAGCGGGGAGAGGGGAGGAATGGGGGTACAATGTCACTGGGAAATGACATAGAGGCTGAAGTGGGCCTCATAGGGTTTCAAAAAACTGTTTCCATTTCTGATTCTTGCCTAAGACCAATTCCCTATTGCTAGTAAATCTTTCACTCTTCCACTTTTTTAGTGAATCATTGCCTGCCCTTCTATCATTGTCATCACCATTAAAAGACCCAGTTACGGCAAGGTATTTTCCCCAGGACCTGTCTGGTAGCATCCTCTGAGAAAGCAAATCAGTAGCTTCCCCTCTCCTCCATCGCTTATTTTCTGGCACGGCATAACCATGGAGCAAGGCAGAGGATTTCACACTTGGATTTCAAAGAATGAGGCTCACTTTGGTCTTCTGAGTAACTTATCCAAATGAGTAAGGTTCCCATCAGGGCTTCCAACTTGGAAGACTACACCTTTAGAGCAAGACCCTTGTACTCAAAAACAGTTCTGGAACTGAGGAAAATAAACTGTGACCGATGCCTTTGAATACCTTGCCTCTGAGGATGGATTTGATTCTTTCAACAGCCAAATGTCACCCAGAGCCAACTCTGGAGAAGAAGATATGTGGTCCTGTGGGATGATCTTCTTTGGTTAAAAAAGTGGTGGGACTATAAAGCCATTAGTCTAAGTTGTGTGTGCTTGTGGCTTGTACGTTGGCTCTGAAGTCAGTTCCCAAGGATAGCCCCACAACTGTTTAGAGAATTGATGATGCGATGAGTGCAAGATGAGGAGTGTCTTAAGGGGTCTGTTCCGAAACTATACACACAGGAGACCAACGTGATGTAGTATTTGTTTGAATTCGTTATTTTACTGCCATACGTATTCTATTGTAGTTTGATGTCTTCCTCTAAGCGATGGAGTATCATTTATTTTTTAAAAATAAATTTTATCTATTTATTATTATATTATTTTATTTTTTGGCAGGGTGAGGTAATTAGGCTTTATCATTTATCTTTACAGGAGTACTGGGGATTGAACGCAGGACCTTGTGCATGCTAAGCATGTGCTCTGCCACTTGAGCTATACCCTCCCCCACCTCATTCATTTATTTATCTGCTCGTTTCACAAGAATTTACTCATCCACGTAGGGTTAAAGTTAAGAGAAGGGCCCTGAGCCAAACTGGTGGGTCCAAAGACAACCAGGACGCCTGGGACAAGGCTATCCAGCCTTTCTGATGCTCTGTATCCCCATCTGAGGATACAGTATTAGTGTTGTTGGGGGATCAGTGAGCCTGCCTGATGCCCACAGGAAGTACTTCACAGATGTCAGTCATCACCAAAGCTTCACTGGCCACCCATTCTGTATCGCTCACTGTGCTGCTGAAATTCTTGATTTGGGATTCAAGTGAATTAACATAGTAATTAATAACTGAAAGAAATTTCAATTAAAAATAACAATGAAATAAACAACATTACCTTCATATGACTACTTACTTAAAATTGCACAGATATAAAACTCTCTAAACATATTTGCAGATTTATCTAGGTAATTGTACTGGTGACCAACACATGACGTATTTAGGACAACAGTAGCTGGATGATAGTGATTTTTAAATTCATACATGCTAATGGCCCTGAAAAGTCCTTATTAAAAGCAACTGATTTTTTTTTTAATGGAGGTACTGGGGATTGAACTCAGGACCTCATGCATGCTAGGCATGCACTGTAACACTGAGCTCTACCCACCCCCAAAGCAACTGATGTTTTACTCTGAAAGCTTTTAGCATTTGAACTATAAAAAGCACATTACCTTCAAATAACAATATTTGAAGTATGAGCTGTATAGGAAATATTCTGCATAAAACTCCATGACTGTTCTTTAGGAAATGTCGCACGCTTACAAAGATGAAACAGTTTTGGATCAAATAATAAGTAAGATGGTGCTCTAATAAGACCTCTTCCAGGGATTCTGCTAGCTGAACTCCCACGGCCAGAACCCACATCTGACTCGTAGAAATGTGGAGTTCAGTAGGACAACACTCTGGAATCTTTCCTTTCTCGTCACAAAGGACTGCTGTTGAGTCATTCCTTCCATTTGTATGTGCTTATGCCTTCATTGTATATACTCCGTGCATATAAACAGTGCGCCTGAATTTCTCATATGGTGGGCAGTATTAGAAGTACCCTTCTGCTTAAGAGGATGTTGAAGAGTAAGAAAGCCTTCCCATAAGGCTTTCCGAACAATAGTTTTAGTTTAAGATGGATCCCACCAAAGGTATGATTTCCCAGTTATTTTCGCAGTTGCAATTATAGTTTCTGGGGCTTAAATGCTTAATTAGGAGCCTTTGGAAAGTCTCATGTCAAGCTAAAAATATTTCTAATGTACACTCTCTGCTTACTCAAAGCTGCGTGGAGATGTAATTTACAAAGGAAACTTGTTTCCTTAATTGTTGTGTCAGTCAGCACAAGTGAGGGGAGCAGGCGCAGAATAATTTGTTTATATTTAGCCGTGAAATGTCACAACCTTCATGCAATTTAGGGAAAGGTTAGGTATGCCATTTCTATAGAACTGACTGCTCTACAGTTGGCTTTATTTTTTTTTAAAGCCCGGACTTCACAGGATTTTTATGTAGGACTTCTGTCATTGCAATTTTGCTTCACTTGCAAGCAAAGACTTGAGTAAGGTTTATTAGTTGATGTCCATGTTTGTATCACAGTGAATCATCACAGAAAGTTAGATTAATAGAAAATATAGACCAGCAATGTAGAGTTTGAATCATAGAGGTTTATTTTATCTGGATTCTACTGTTTGTATACTGTCTTTGGTTTTTGACGAGTATGTTTCATTTTGGAATAGATTTAGAGATGAATAAACCCAAGAGAAGTGCACATTTTCAGGACGACTCATCCATTCACCAAGTGTGACGAGGGAAAGGGGAAAAACAAAGCAAAATGAGCAAACAAGAAGGAACAATGCCTTGAGCCTCTACCAGGACTCTCTGGCTTTCAAAGAAGCTTCACACCTATGGCTGCAACCTTTCCAGACAGAGTGTACAAGATGTGTTCTCACGAGAGGAGCTCACCCCCTGCAACGTGTCAGGGTCCACCTCATGTTCAGGCTTGAGAGTTACGTGGATACAGGCTGCAATCCCACTTCTGCCCCCTCCATCCTTGTGTCCTTGGGTAAACAACACATTGTCTCTGAGTGTCAGGTTCCTCCTCTGAAGATGGGGATGATGATGACTGTTTACAGGTTGTCTGGACACACAGATGGTACCCACTCAATGAGTCACAAGTGTCAATTCTTCTCATCAAGGCTGCTCTCTAGCCCTCCAGGCAGAGTGAATACCTTCCAGCTATTGTAGAAAGACAAGGCCAAAGGAGAAAAAACACTGGAGACTTTTCACTGAACTCAGGAAGAGAGAAAGGTGTTTCACTCTCTGGAAATCACCTCAACAGATCAACATCTCATGTCATGCTCAATTCCACACTGCAGTAACTTCCAAGTGTTATTTCTTTAAGGTGACCCTCCCCCATCAGAAAACTTTTTGGCCTGATCACTAATGAACCCCTGCTTTATGATATATGGGGATTTCCAGGGTATGGAATCTTATGATAGTTCTCATTTGTTCTATTCTTGAGTTAGTTTTGATTAAAATTATTTTTGTACTCAAAAAACTAAAAATAGAACTACCCTATGATCCAGTAATTCCACTGCTAGGTATATATATTTTAAAAAAAAACCCAAAACACTAATTCAAAAAGATACATGCACCCCAGTGTTCACTGCAGCATTATTTACAATTGCCATGATACAGAAGCAACCTAAATGTCCATTGACGGGTGACTGGAAAAAGAAGATGTTTATATATATATATAAACCTGTATATATTTTATATACACACACACACACTAGAACATTACTCAGCGATAAAAAGAATGCAATCTTGCCATTTGCAGCAACATGGATGGACTTGGAGGAGGCTAGATTCAAGTTGGATTTTCTCAGTAATCCTACGCTAAGCATTGCAATGGATTACTCAGAAAGTGATGGAGAAACTCTCTGTAGTTATCTGAGGGCAGGGTTGATTTCTCAACAGTCTGGGTGCTTGTAAGGACCAGGGACAAAAGTAACATGTAGCCTTCGATTTTGTGTGGTGTGACTGTATGGAACAGTGTGCTTGCCACATGGCATGTGTATCCTATCAGGGTTGCTGCAGACAGAGGCTCCAAGGAGCCCTCTGACCCACGGTCTCCAGAGATGTACATGTTGTTGCAATGTGTTTCTGGCAAATAGAAGCAAAATGTTTGTTCTACAAAATCAATGCAGGAGTTTCCTCTTCTGGTGCAGAAGAAGAGGGTCCTAATGGAACCTTTTGCAAATAGCTATAAATTCTGATCAAAACACCAAAAAAACAGCTACCTGAAGGCTCTGAAGAGTAAACAAATGTAGGAATATTTTGAGGGGAGTGAAAACTTGGAGGAAGAAACTAGCAGGGGTTGAGTTTCAGATCTTTGCAGCTTTACCCCGAGGGCAGCTGGGGGCCACCTACGGAAGGAGCCGCAGGGCCGAAGTTTGTGTGTAAATTCTGCCCAAGGCGCTTCCTGGCCCCCCAAAGCTCACATGTGAGACCCGCTCACAGCAGTCTGGACAGTGGTCTGGGCCGCCAGCTGACTCAGGGGCGATGGTGCGGTGTGTGCCCAACCAAGATGACCGTCTGCTAACACGAACCCTCAACACCCTTTACAGGAACCCAGTCTCCCCCACACAATGCTCACACTGTCCAAGAGATGATCCAGAATTATTTGCCAAAAGGCAAGGAAAACACCGCAAATTTCCAAGGGGAAAACAGCCGACACATGCCATCTCTGAGACGACCTTGATGTTGGAACTAGCAGACAAGGATTTTAAAGCAGTTATTACGAAATGCCTCAGGGGACAAAACAAGCTGTGCCCACAAAGAAGACAATGATATAAAATTTCAGTAGAGAAAATTAAAAAATGAAAGCAATATATTACAACAATTTCTAAATATGTGGAGAAGGTACCTGGAGGAAAGGGTGTCTTTTTTTTTTTTTTTTTTTACTATACAAAGATACTGTATATATATTCCTGGAAAAGACCTGAAGTCTATTGCCCTCAGAAGGCCATAAAATAGTTAAAGCTAACCCAGGAAAAATGGCTTTTCAGCACTTGGAATCAGCCTCATACAAAAAGTGAGCTAAAACATCATTTTAGCTCATCATGCTAGGTGAGAATTAAAACATGCAGAATTTCCCCTCAGTTCCATATCCTAACAGACTTCCAGGAAATACAACATATAACAACATTTATAAAGAGAATATCAGCTAAATAAAGTGGTATGAAGCTAATTCCTCACAGATGTTTGGCTTGTAACTATCCTTTTTTAAAATGTTGGTGTTTCCTTTAGGTTGTAGAAGGCAAAATACGTATGGATTATAATTCATGAAAAGTACAAGGGAGATAATTTGTGAGCAATCTTATTGTAAGTTATGTTATGAAGCTATGATTTATATATTTAGTCACAAAGATGGTAGGGAATATTTGTGAATGATTACTGAGTTTATTTAATGATCTCCATTTACAAAGTACTATTTGTTTATTTCTTCAGGGGATACAGAGGTCTTTTTTTTTAATTTATTGCAGTATAGTTGATTTATAGTGTTAGTTTCAGGTATACAGCAAAGTGATTGAGTCATACATATATATACATGAATATATTTCCTTTCAGATTCTCTTCCATTATATGTTATTACAAGAAATTGATTATAGTTCCCTATTCTATACAGTAGGTCCTTGTTGTTTTATCTATTTTGTATATATTAATGTGTGTCTGTTAATCCCCAATCCCTAATTTATCCCTCACCATCCTTTCCCCGTTGGTAACCATAGTCTGTTTTCTATATCTGTGAGTACAGAGGTCTATTTTGTAAACTAATCTGATGGTAACCTTCCAGCATACTATATAAGAAGTAAAGGAATTCATTCAACAACGTGCATAGGAAAAGAGCTACCGAGGTGTTAGATGGGGATACCCTACTACAGAATCGGTATTTGAAGAAATGGCACAGGAGCTGTCAGAGGACTTGCTGTCCGTGACACACATTCTTAGTTTTGACTCAGCCACATTAATTCCATCTGCAATGTATTCTCCAAATATTACAGGTAGCAAGGCACTTATGTGATAACTTCTCACATTTATTTTGTTTGGATTAGTAACATGGATGTCTTAGACTGGCAAAAGGAAATTGTACTGTAAAGGAAACCCAGTAATATACACCGAGAGGCAAGCTCTTTATTTCTGCCTTTTATATGTGGTGTTTTTTGGTGGCTCAATGGATGTAAACTCATCTTTTTAATATAACCATTCCCATGCATTTTTCCTCCAATGAGGTTGAAGGTTCTTCAATATTCACAACTATGCTACATGTTTCTCTGACACTGCACATAGCACCCAGCTCCAGGGTTAAATACAGATGCTCAGAATTAAGAAACACTTCTCTGGGATCAGATCTGGACAGGTAACTTGAACTGTCCAAACAATAGTTTTCCATCTTTTAAATGGGAATAATAAGAGTATCTACCTCATAAAGTTGTTGTGTGTTTTGTATAAGACAGAACAAGTAAAGTCCACATATTAGGACCTGAACTATAGTAACTACTAAGATAGTAGTTATTATGCTTGTAATATTATTGTACTGGTAAAAAATTCATTGAATGAATGAATCATGGCATGATTTTATTAACTTCAAAATTTTATCTCATATTGACCTCCAAGAAGTGATAAATGTTTCACTTGAAAGTTTACAGAAAAAGTGAACTAAAACAATGTAGCAATGCTGGGTAAGAAGTAAAATACACACATTTTCCACTCAGTTCTATGTTCTAACAGCCTTCCAGGAAACTAGAATATACAACAGCATTTATCAAGAGAATGCCTCCTGTGTATTTATACAGTAGAATACTACTCAGCCTTAAAAAAGAATAAAATAATGCCATTTACAGCAACATGGATGGACCTGGAGACTGTCATTCTAAGTGAAGCAAAACAGAAAGAGAAAGAAAAATACCACATATCACTTATACATGGAATCTAAAAAAAGGACACAAATGAACTTATTTACAAAACAGAAACAGACTCAGAGACATAGAAAACTAACTTATGGTTACTATGGGGGAAAAGGGGGTGGAAAGGGATAAATTGGGAGTTCAGGATTTGCAGATCCTAACTACTATATATAAAATAGATAAACAATAAGTTTCTACTGTACAGCACAGTGAACTATATTCAAAACCTTGTAGTAAACCTATAATGAAAAAGAATCTGAAAAGGAATATATGTATGTGCATGTATGACTGAAGCATGATGCTGTACACCAGAAACTGACACAACATTGTCAAGTGTCTATACTTCAATAAAAACGAATGCCTGCTATGAATTTTATGACCAGACGAATTTCCCATTTATCGGCACCTACAAACTTTAACACATTATCCAAAGACCGACGGTAGACAAAAATAGTGGGAGGGGAGTAAATAAGAGCATCTCTGGAGAGCCACGATCCCCTGGGAGGAGAAACAAGCCCCAGCAAGAGGATGCGGGTCACACCACAGCCAGACTGACTTACCACGAATACAGCATATACGCATATGTACTTGCATGTACAGATATATACGTAGAAATGTATATCTATGTATAGCTCTCTCTCTATATATATATAGATTATGCTGAGCATGCATGAGGTACTTGGTTCAATTCCTAATGCCTCCATTTGAAAAAGAAAAAAAAAAAGAAACCAAAATAATATATGTGTATTTATGTGTTGGGCTACATTAAATGCACAAATACTTTAAAAAATTTTAAGCTGATAGCAGGATCGCTGCAAAAAATCACATTAAAGATAAATAAGCTTATATTTAGGTAGATAGGCACTCCAGAGAGCTGAAGTAAACGCCTTTTCTTCCCCCAATTAGAAGCATGACTCATTTCTTTCTATTCGTTATTTCTTCTAATGTTCTTGTAGCTTCTGGGGTGGAAGATTGCGAAAGACACACTGACTTTCACTATTTCTAATCCACACCAAAAAAAAAAAAAAAAAAGACTGGTGTTTCTAAATTTAGCTCATGATCATTAGCTGTTTTTTTCCCCATACCTGCCTGGTAGCCTGATGAGGCTAATCAGGGGGTCTAATGACTAATCTCAGGAAGAATGATGGGTAACTAAAGTATTCCTCATGTCATGTGTGAGTCTGTGTCTCTCTGGGTGGTTAGAGCGGATTAAACTGACATGGCTACCTTGCAGGCTGTAGTTTTGCTCTTAAAACAAAGTTCACTGGGCAGTTACAGGACAACATCGCCCAGTGGTCCTCCAAGACGCCGAGGCTTGAAGAGGGATGTTCTGGGGATCAAACAAGAGAAGGGCTGTAAAGCTGCTTTGGAAACATTAAACTATCTCTACGCCGGCAGGGGATCATAATAACAGAATTGTGCTAGAAATCCATGGGGTGACCGTCTCCGTATCCAAACGTTACTAAATATAGTATAAAGATGAGAGAGAAGGAGGGAGGGAAACGGAGACAGAGAGAGACACCTGGCAGGGAGGGGAGAGGGAGCGCTGAGATGTGGGCTTGCTCCCTTGTATACAGGCATCGAGCTGTCCGCTGACCCTCCTGCCTCCCTCACATGCCAGGCGCTGCTGTTGGCCACCCCCAGCTCAGTTCTTCTGAGGTCATTTTCCCCTTGACCATGAGACCGCAAAGCCCAGGCTCAATCCCAGGACAGAAAAATTTTATTTTTATCAAAGTCCAGTGAGTTTACAATGTTGTGTCTATTTCTGGTGTACAGCATCACGCTTCAGTCATACATATACATACATATTCTAGGACAGAAATACTGACTTCACCCTGATAAGTAAATGTGTAAATTGAAAGGCAGGATAATTTTATGCCTCTTAACTCAGGCAACAGAAAATAACAACAGTTGTCAAGTAGAAGAGGATGAACACTGATGAGAAAACACTGATGATCTTTTAAGATCACACAGCAAATGTCAAGATTAATAAATATTTTGAGACAAGAAAGAAAACTAACAATTACCTAATTTTGTTACCACTTTTGTTCACTTTTCAAACATCAAATTTTTCCTCTTCGTTATTTCATAGACTACCCTCTAAATTCCTTAGAGATCAAGAGTTGATAAATTTGAAGATGATTTTGGTTGCTCTATTACTTCTAGTTTAACTGAATTCATTTATTTTTTACTGGAGGCACTGGGGATTGAAGCCAGGACTTCACGTATGCTAAGTGGGCACTCTACAGCTGAGCTGTACTCTCCACCCTTTCAATTACTTCTAAAATCATAGGCAGGGAGCTTGCAATTAGTTTATGATTCATAATCTTCAAACATAATTATTTAGAACAGGGAACTAACTTTCTGAAACAATGTGGGAACCAAACCTCCAATGTTTAATTTTTGTCTCCCTGGAATACAGGGACACTTTTTTAAACAAGAGTTACAGAAAAGAAGGTTCATAATGGTACTTATTAATAAAAGTAATTTGGAAAAATGAAAATGAATCTAAGAAAAACACACGGAAGTACCCCACAATATTGGGTACCTTGAAGGAAGCGTCATCACAGACCAATGTGATAGATAAAGTAGATCAAACTCATTGATCTCAGGTTGGCCAGGCTTCACCAGATGTAATGTTCTTAGATGTACTGTTCTCACCATCCACAATCTATCCATGTATGTTGGGTTTACAAAGTTAATTAGGTTTTTTTTTCTCCCTTCCTGTGGTGTCTATTTTTGAGACCTTGAGCCAGCAGGTGGCTTGGCCCCCAGAGTGCTTCCTCCATGGTATAGGAGAAGCAGGGCATTCAGGAGCCAGAGAAGCAACTCACTCAGCAGAGGCTCGGGTTGGGGCTGGAGTGAACTCCATACTTGCCAACAGCACTTGGGGTTCCCTTCTGCAGGTGTCACTGCCTCACAGGTTGCTATGGTGTCCAGGTACAAATGCTGAGAAAACCACGGGCAAAGTAAGAGTGTCACTGGGGGAACATTTCAGAAATGTGACATACTCTTACATGCAAAATTGTAGGAGAGTCCCACAGGTACTTGTATTGATGGATTCTGGCATTATTAAGGTCTTGTTCACTTTTTTTAAATATCTTTTTTTAAACCTTTTTTTTTTGGAAGGGGTAGGTAATTAGTCTTATTTATTTCTTACTTTTTAATAGAGGTACTGGGTTGATCCCAGGACCTTACTCATGCTAGGCGCTCACTCTACCATGGAGCTATACCCTGCTCCCCGCCTCTTGTTTATTTTTATTGTTACTTATTATAAATACACATGTACTGTATGCATAGCAACAATATGATATGTAACTACCATGATGTATTAAAGTGTTATAAATATTCTTTTATAAATAAAGCACAACATAATGCTCTATCTGCTCTTCATTTGAACGTGAATACGTTTATTTTCAATTCAGCATGTGAAAAGTACTATCCACAGGTCCAAACTGATAAGTAAGTAACGTGGGGCAGGCAGAATAATGGACCTTGAAGAGGTCCATGTCCTAATGGACCTCTGAATATGTCATCTTACACGGCAAAGAAACTTTGGAGATATGATGAAGGATCGTGAGATGGGGAGATTATTCTGAAGTATTGGAGAGGGTCTAATGAGATCATGGGGGTCCTTATAAGAAGGAGGAGGCGGGGCAGAGTTGGAGGAGGAGGAGTAATAGTGGAACCAGGGGTCTGAGTGACATGGGGTCACGAGCCAAGGGATGCAGGTGGCCCAGGATCTGGAAAAGGGGAAGAAGTGGATTCTCCTTCAGGGCCTCCAGAAATCAGCTCTGCCAACACCTTGATTTTAGCCTCCACCCATTTTGGACTTCTGACCCCTAGGACTGTAAAATAATAAGTTTGTGGTTTTTCAAACCACTAAGTTTGTGGTCATTTGTTACAGCAGCAAGAGGAAATTAGTGGATAGAGTTATAAATGGATTTGCTCTCCCATTCGCCACTAAATGCTAGAGGCACAGTAAAAAAACGGAAGATAAAACTTAATTAAAGAAAAAAAAAAAAAGAAATAGGAGCACCTGCAAGTTCTCAGATGCACAGCAGAAGATGCATGCTTTATGGAAGATCTGTGAACATCTCTCCTTGGTGATTTACTATACTTCATGATTTAAACCCTTGGTCACCAGGATACAGATGATCTTTATGAACTGAGCACAGCAGACACCACACCAGAAAAGGCGATTAGAAGAAGTCCTAAGAAAAACATGGCACGGGACTCTATGACTTTATTAGCAGTAAAACCCTCAGTATTTTTTACGAGTATCCTTTGTGGCTAGTGGAGAGTTTGCAAACATGCAGTCATCTGAACCACCAGGCATCTGAGCAGGAGCTGTTCAAGTGCCTGGACTGAGTGTGTGTCCCCTCAAACTTATGTGTGGAAGCCCTGATCCCCAGTGTGATGGCACTTGGATGTGGGGCTCTGGGAGGTGATTAGGTTTCAATAAGGTCAGGAGGGTGGGGCCCCCAGGATAGGATTAGTGTCCTTATCAGAAGAGGAAGACACTCCGAGGAGGAGGGAGGGTATATAGCTCAGTGGTAGAGTGTGTGCTTAGCATGCACGAGGTCCTGGGTTCAATCACCAGTAACTTTCTCGATTAAAAAAATACACAAACCTAATTACCTCCCCGCCAAAAAAATAAAAACAAAATAAACAAACAAAAAGACACCCCAGAGCTCTCTCTCCCACGTGAGGTGAGGCCACAATGAGAAGGCGCAGTCTGCAAGCTAGGAAGACTCACCAGGGCCTGACTCAGCCGGCACCTTGATCTCAGACTTCCAGCCTCCAGAACTGGGAGAAATAAGCCCTCAGTCTATGGTCCCTTATTATAGCATCCAGAGCTGATGAGGACACGGGGCAATAACAGGGATTCATCTGAGGACTCTTCAAATGGGCACTGAAAGGTGCGGAAGATGTGTCCTTAGGCAGTCACTTCAGGACCTGAATCATCGCTCCAAACAGGTCAGGAGAAGAGTGTATGCAGGAGACAGATTTTCCCAGACCCCTCGAGGGAGATGAAGGTGGCATGGAGCTTGCTCTATGCCTGGTCCTTAGGGATGAAACTGGCCAGGAAATTAACAGCCTTCCTGTGAGTGGCAGCGCAAAGGCGGAAGGGCTACAGCAGGGCAGCTCGGAGGTGTGATGAGAGCTTCACCGTGGAGACTGAGTACCTTGGTCCTGGTTTATTAGGCAATAAGAAGTATTATTGCAAGAGGCTTGGAGAGAAAAACTAGAAACCACCCCAGAGGCTTGTGTGAGGGCAGTTTTAGCAGCAAACACTAAGGCTCTTCAGTGAGAGGGTACGAGGGTCCCAGCCCCCAAGAAACATGATAAAAGAGGCATAAGTCAGGTGGGAAAGGACTGTTGTTGTTGTTGTTGTTGTTATTTTACTACAAGTAGAAGCAAAGGAGATGGAGGGGTGATGGGAGAGAAATGCCAGAAATCACCCGCTGCCTGGAGAGGTGGAGAAAACTGTCATCTATTTTCAGAAAAATCCCTTGAGACTTCATGAGTGGAGACTCTGCAATAAACACCATTCAGAAGGAGAGATAAACGGTGGTGGCATTTCAGCTGTGATGGAATATTTAGCTCCAAATGTCTTCCACGAGGATGGGACATAATACATGAAACTCAGGGGAAGGCAATTTGGGAGCAAGACACGTGAATCTGTCTCATTTATATGCCTGCTGCAGCTGAGCTCAAGGAGAAAGATCATGTGTGTGAGCGTCCAAATGTTAGAAGAGAATTAGAACCCAGGACTGATCTCTGCTATTCCTTCTTGGAGAACCTGTAATTAAAGAGGGTTGGATGGGGCCTGGATGGTACATGGAACAGAAATTTCAGTCACGAGCGCCTTTTGGGGACAGATTTTGAGTGGGTTCGCACACTCATGTTATGTAACTGCGAAATATTTTCACCGCCATTTACAAAATACAGTCGCAAGCCTGCCTGATCGCTGCACGTGTCCCACTCAGTTACTGGAAGCGCGTCCATCTCTGCATCTCAGCATCCCCTCCATCAGTCCTGGAAGCCACTGGTCACTTTCCTTTCTCTGTCCTTCTAGTCCTGTCACAACATACATATTCATTATCTGTCACCCTCTCTCCCCCGGAAGGCTGGCTGCAAGTCCAGTGACATCGTTTGACGCAGCCTCTCCACATCTATAAATGTGCTCACGACAGAGTCCAGCAATCACACGATGAACACACCAGACACTCCTTGAAAAGTGATCATCCTTACTCTAGTTCTGCAGAATCCTAAATTCATAAATACTACCCGGCACAGCTCTGGGGCTTGGCTGTGCTCAGAGGCAGACCCTCACGACAGGGGACGTGACACATTTCAGTGACTTCTCCAGGGCTGCCTATGTCTTTTGTGTGAGTCTGTCTTTGATTTGCTGCCAGGAAGAGCAAAAGAATGCCATTTTCTCTCATTACACCACCACCCCCCAAGGCTTAGTCTGTCTTTCTGTTTGTAGAGCATTTTATCCTCTCTACTATAGGAAAATGAAATGCTCAAATACACTACTTACTAAAGAACACACTTACTTTTGGGAATGCATGCATAAGTTCACCACCTACTTAAAGATTTTTTTGTGTGTGTTATTCTCTTTTTTTGGGAGGGAGAGAGGTAATTAGGTTTATTTTTTTAGCGGCGGTACTGGGGATTGAACCCAGGATCTGTGTGTGCTGAGCACGCACTCTACCACTGAGCTGTACCCTCTTCCCCTCAAACCCCCACCTAATAAATCTGCTAACAAAAAGAAAAATAAGGACCTGCTGGTGACTTGTAATGGGTTAGTTGTTAGTTCATGGGCTTCTCAATATTCCACACCCCCGCCCTCCATCACCCCCACCCCCGCCCTGCCCACTTACCCTCCTCAGCATCTAAGAACACACACTTGGCCATTCTGACTCTTGGGGTTTGAATCTCAGCTCTAATTCTCACCAGCTGGTGGCCAGCCCAAGTGACTTAATCTCCCTATGCCTCAATTTCATCATCTCTTCAGTTAATGGTATTAGTATTTTGGCCCTCAAATGGGAACCACAAGGTCCTCTATTTGGTTAACCCAAATTCCCATGCACTATGATAAGGGGGAGCTGACAGGTGTCCCCACAAAAAATAGAAAGGGAGATGCGATTACTGTGTAAGCCCAATGGGTCTACACTGGTGTAGGGGGGGTCCAAGCCCAAGATAAGAAGAGTGGGGAGGGTCAGTTGGGGGGCAGTGCCTGCCTGGAGGAGCCTCTGTACAGGGGTCAGGAAGTCACTGGGCGGAGGAAGGGATGGACGCAGAGAGGACGGGAGAGGGAGCACGGAAGCGGCCCAAGAGCAGAAGCTGAGTGTGGGGCTCTCCCCTCATGTCAGCGGGCTGCCCAGGACATGGAAATCAGGTGCTCTGGCCACAGGCAGACAGGGAGCTCAGGTCCCTTCCGAGAAGCTCCAGGGATGTGGGGCCACAGCTGAGCTGGTGAAACTTGAGAAGCGAGGAGTTACTCCACTGAGTGAAGCACACCAAACAAGCATGATGGCTCATTCCAGTGTATTAATCACAGAGGCTCTGGACTGGGAGGTGGGGGAGGAGGGAGCATAGTCCTTTCTGGAGCCAGGGACTGTCAACAGGGCCCCCTGCAGTTTTACTGAGCATCTAGATGGGCCTCACTTGGGCTGCTTTGGAACATTAGATCATTCTTACTTTTATATTTTTATTTTTTAAATTGAAGTATAGTCAGTTACAATGTGTCAATTTCTGGTACACAGCACAATGTCCCAATCATGCATATACATAAATATATTCATTTCCAGATCATTCTTACTTTTAAATACTCGTGGAAGAAACACCAAACAGCTTTGATTTTAGTAGTGATTTTATTAAAATAAAAAAAAACTTCAAGTTATGAAGAAATAGGAATCCCAGTTATGTGATGTCATGATTTCCTTTTAGATTCTTGGTATTTTTGTTAAGAAATTTCCTTTTTATAAAGCAGTTTTATTGCCAGGTGAATATTAATTCCCTATATCTATTGCCCACAGTACTGACTTTTCTCTTTCAGAGCATGTGTCACATCTAACAAAGTATACACATGCATTCAACTGAAATATTACTGTGAAACAGGAAACTGGACAAGTCAATTAATTCCATTATTAAAAATTCCAAAGTATCTGAAAAATAACTGTTAACACATAAGGGTCCAGAGACTCACCAACATGGTGTAGTATTTATACTTCTGCAAAGTACAAGTCAAAATGACACAACCATTATAACTAATGCATGTATTTTAGTTACATATTATTGGCAATGTTTATGTACATTTAAAATTCGCTGATCTTAGCTTTCACAAAACCAATCATCGAAACAGTCACAGATGCACTATGAACATAACTAAAATGTATAAAATCCAGAAAAATACCCTTCCTAGCTGTTTTCTTGTAATAGGCTCACTTTGTGTAATAAACTGAATCTTAAAATCATAAAAATCTTTTAACAGTACCCACAATAATGCAGTCTGTATTAATTGGTGCCCATAAAGTTTACTGAACTATGATTTTAGTAAACAGAGAAAGCATGTTAATTTTTTTGTAGTCTTTTTTTGGGGGGTAATTATGTTTGTTCATTTGTTTATTTTAATGGAGGCACTGGGGATTGAACTCAGGACCTCGTGCATGCTAAGCATGTGCTCTACCACTGAGCTGTATACTCTTTCTCTGCAAGTTAAGTTTTTAAAACCACGTTGAAAATAACATGAGTTTTCAATGGATTTTTTTTATTAATCAGCATTTCTTCACACTCAGTACAAGTTTAAGTAAGTATGTCTGAATGCTTATTCACAAATTTTTCTACCTTGTGATGTAAAATGGCTAATTCTATTGTTTGTAAGTTAAGCTACTTCAAATAGACATAGATTTTTTTTTAAAAAGTTAATGGATGAATATAAAAATGTAAAATATGCCACAGTTTAATACACCCTACTGATTTATTGAAGGCACTCTGATTGATTTATCTGTATCATTTAATGGGATCTTGGGCACCTTGGGGCTCTCTTTCCTCATTATAAAGCCAGGAGGTTGCCAGTGGAGCATTCCAGGTCTTGTCCAGCTTTACTTCTGGTTCTCTGATCGTGGTACTTTCTTAATCTTGTGCTCAAATTTTATGCATTTTAACGTATTTTCCCTACTTTTATACTGTATTTTTAGCCACCTTTGTCTTTGTGCTGGAGCAACACGTTTGTTTCATACTTTTTAGAATCTACTTTCGGGCGATGTATACTCAGGTAAACACTTGAATTTGCGGGGTTTTAGGTACTTAAAATGACATGCTATGGTCATTTTTTCCCATAGGAATTGACTCATTGTTAAACTAGGATAAATGGTGCCTTCTCCCCACTATTTCTCAATTAGGTATATAGTAGCAAGTGGCAAGATACATTTTCACCGTTTCTATTACTGTGGATGATATTAGTAATAATAACCACACTAATGACAGCATTTGAGATTTAAAGATGCTCTCTTGGTTGCAGAAGTAGGCGAATCTTCATGTCTTCCTCTATTTTCACTCTGAAAAATTCCTACTCAGCACCTGCAGTAAACGCATCCCAGCAGCCCCTGCACAACACCTCACACCTTTCTGTATCTCTCAGGTCAGTGAAATGCTTGAATTAACTCTCATCTTCCACACGCAAGGCAGGTTTGAGGACTGTTTCCCCCTGACCCCTGCTGGATGCACTGCAGGAAGTCTTTCTCATCTTGAGAAACTCCTGCAAAGAGATTACTCAGTCTGTTGCTCTGATTCTCCTGAGAAATGGCAATGGAAGGTAACAGAAAGACAAGGAAATTTGTCCCTGGGAAGACCAGACACATTCCAAGGGCAGCCACGTGTCTGGATCATAAAAAGGGCTCATCTTCCACTGGGGTTTCCCTCGTGGGCAATTCTGAGCTGTTTGGAGACCACGTTCATGGGGAATCTGTTAACAATAATCTATATGCCTAACATGGATCTCGTAAAACTGGAACATACCAGTTATGTCTCTTGTCTCCTATGTTACCTCTTGCTTTGAGATCTTTCACTCCTTATGATCAGTTTGCAAAATTACTCCCTTAGAGTGTACGGAGGCCGTTCTTTCAGTTTACAGACCTCTTGCAGTCTCCCTGTTCTTATAAAATTAGCTTAATTTTACTATTCCCCTCAATTGCCAAGTGGAGTTGTTGACTTCTAAAGGGAGTAGTAGAATTGAGATAATTCTGACATCTCTTTCCTTTTCCCTCTAAGCATCCTGAAGACGATACTCCGTGCTCACACACAACCCTCCCCTCCATGTGTCAGAGCGTGGCTTTGGCCATCACAGCTCTTCCGCTGTCAGGAAAGGTCACCAGTTTCCTGTTAGTCACCCCGTTCAGACTGCGTTCTCAGGTTCCCCATGTTTACTTGCAACAATACAATTCTTGCCTACAGTTTTCTTCCTGACACTTTCTCCCTCTGTGACTTCCTCGACACGCCAAAGTATTCACTCCATTTTTCTGCCATCACCTTTCTGGGGGTTCCTGCTCTGTAAGTGGGGGTGCTCTTTAAGGGTCTGTCCTTAGTCCTCTCTTCTTGGGCACTTTCTCCTTTGGCAATTAATTCCTAGGCTTCAATTATCCTGTGTGTGTCAATGACCTGCCTACTGAAAATCTCTCTCATGCATTCTGGCATTGAATGTCCTGCCAGCACCTTCAACTTAATATATCCTGAGTTGAACTCAACATCCCCCCTGTCAAGCCAGCTCTTCCTTCTGGGATGCCTGGCTCTGCTAATGTCATCACCTGTCACTGGGAGGTTCAAAATGCGTTGTATCATTTTCATCTAAGTGCCTCCCACACTGGTCTCCTCCTTCCTGTGGTGGTTCAACTGTCAGCCGCGTTGTATTCAACACTGGACACTTACTGATCCATTTTAGTTATTCATCCTCCTGAAGCTCAGCTCTGATCAGGCCATTTCTCTGCTCTGAAGTCCTCTGTGGGTCCCCATTGCCTATAGAATCAAGTCCAAGTTCCCGATCCCAATTTTCAAGGTCCTGATTGGTCTGGAGCCAAACTACTTTCTGACTTCATTTCTCACCACTTCCCTTTAATCAAACTGAACTGCTCACAACGACACCCGTTTCCTGAGTATTCTACCCTCACTGCCTTTGCTGGTACCCACAAAGCCACATGTCCTGCATGTTGGTAATGACCTGCCTCTGTGTTTACCCGTCCACGTCCTGCCCTCACCTCTCTGTAGAATTTTACATCTCTCTCAGGGTGCCTATAAAAACTTGTTTGTAACCTTTTATTATATTTTCTCATTTTGCTGTGTTTCGGGGATAAAAAGTGAGCAATTCATAGTTCCCATGTGCCAGGTATGTGTTGCATTCAGGGGATGTAAAGTTCCCCTGTATATGTCGTATGTCACCTCCCTGACTCTAAGTCCTTGAGAATAAAAATGATGATTCTTTTCTGCGTCTTCCAAAACACCAAGCACTGGAACCCCACTCATACGTACATCATTTAAAATGGATGATCAAAAACTGAATCCCAAACTTCCTGACCATGGTCCACCCTTCCACCCCCTTCCCCCACACTCCTCTGCTTGATATTCGCTCTTTGTTTTCCTAATTCAACTTGACAAGATTTTTTTGTGAAAATCCGCGCTAAAGTATGAATATCACATCAGATTATTTCCAAAACTCTAAACAAGGGTTCTTTTCTACCAAGTTATTTCCTCCTTAAAACTCTAAACAAAGGTTCGATTCTGAGAAACGTGTGCAACGATAAGTTGCACTTTCCCCCTGAAGTCTGGATTGGTGATGTTCCTTGTACCTTTGCCAATTAAGCAAAAAAGGAACACCTCCACGCTTCAGTGTTCCCTGTGAGTAAAACTCTGGATTTGAATTTTAAAATTAATTTGTTGCAAAGGGTTTGACAAGGAAACAAAGCCCCTTACAAATACTGTTGGTGGAAAAAAGCCACCCAGAAATTAAAGAGTTCCCCAACGTGCCCTTGGAGTTGCAACAGACAATGAATGCAACGCAAACACACTCGACTCCCCGCGGCAGGTGTTGCTCTTTTCAGGAGCGAGCCGAAGCGTTTTCTATTGTCTAAGTAACCTTCACGGGGATCTTCGAAGTTGGTAATGATTTCACATCTATTTTATAGATTAGGAAATGGGCGAGTGCAGGTGGCATCTCCCTAAGGAGGCATGATCAGTAGGTACCAGAGTGAGGATCTGAAGCCAGGCAGCCTGAGTGCCAGGTCTCCCCAAGGCCGAGGGGGACAGTGGAGCATGGCTGATTCATCCTCTTCCTGGAAGGTCCATGTTCCTCCTCCATCCTCCACTGAGAGCCCTGTTCTTTCCTGCTTGTTTTTTTGTCTGTTTTGCTTTTTGCCATGGGATACTTGGTCTCCGCCCCCTGTGCTTTCCTCCGCTCTGCTCCTCACCTGGTGGAGCCGGGCATCAGCAGCCCTGGGGCTGGCCCTTTGCTGGCCTGCCTAGAGCCCTGCTTGCCTCCTCCCAGCCCTCATCCTGCCCAGCCCCCCAGGCTCTGAGTGAGGACTCTGGGTCCAGCTCAGACGGGGCTCAGGACAGCAGGCCTGCAATCACCCACCATGGCCCAGCGCCGGCTGCTCAGCCCCTGGTCTCAGAGGTACAGTAAAGTGATTTAAAGTGGAGCCTTCACTTTATTTTACTTTTTTTGGAGTTTTAAATTAAAAAGTTTTTATGGCTCATTCCAACTCCTTCCACTATAGAAGCAGTTCTCAAACTTTGTATTTTTTAATTGAAGTATAGTCAGTTTACAATATTGTGTTAACTTCTGGTGTACAACATTTATGATTCAGTTATATACATATACATGTATATATATTCCTTTCCATATTCTTTTTCGTTATAGGAAAGCCTTCACTTTAAAAGGTGGTTCATGAGGTAGGTGTGAGATAATGTCTGTGAATTGTGAGAAGCAGAGGAAGACGCTCATTTTATCATTTGGATAAAGGTTATTTTTCTTTATCCAGGTACGTGCCCTATGCTAATAGACCCTTGAAAAACCTTGTAAATACCTGCTACTGAGGCCCAGCAATGAACTCTACATAAGATGGTACAAGCATAACTGTTTCCCGGCTGGCCTGCCATATTCCCGGGGTGAGAGCTGCATGCTGGGAGGATCCTGAAAGCAAACTTCTGAAAAGAAGGCTATTCTAGAACTTTTGTTTGGTTTAAGTATATATTTCTCAGACTATTCACTCTAGTCATGGGTAACTGATAAATCACCAATACAAAGAAAATATATGTATGTGTATATGTATATGTGTGTGTACATATATAATCAAGTCACTTTGCTGTGCACCTGAAACTAACACAATTGTAAGTCAACCATACTTTAATTAAAAAAAATGCAATGAACTATAAACTTTAAGTAGATGAAACACTACAGTTTATTACTGGTGAATCTCTAGGTAAGGAATAAAAAACAATCAAACAAAAACCCCAGAATGCTTGATTTCACATTTAGAATGTTTCCAAAACATTGTAAAACTATCTTATAAGTAAATTCTCACTAGATTGTAAGTCACCTCGGGAAATATGCATTTTAGTCCATTTAAATAAAAAAATTTTCTAATGCAAAATGTCCATCCCTTCACCCAGTGATTCTCATGACAGCAGGTACTGGGCTCAACCATGGCTTGATGCTTGTTTTGTAATTTGCCCTCCGTTTTTGAAATGTTTGCAACATTTCCATACAGCTAGAAATGAGGCTTGAGTGCACTTAATTTGCGGTTCTCAGGAAGTCTTGCCTTTGAAGCCAGTCCAATCAGCCTTACTCCACTCTGTGCAAAGATACCAGCCTCCCTGTCTCCATCCCTGACCAGAAGTGACATTCCTCATGCCAAGTAGCATTTGAGCTCTTTCTCACCATTTTTTTTAATCACGACTGTTCCAAGTTACCCAAGTTAGCAGTAAGTCTGTGACAGAATATGTGGGGGGTTTGCCATTAAGTGGATTATGATAACATGTGCTTTTCAGCATAGAATGAATGACTGCCCCCATGGGATCCCTGTTCAAGATGATTTCACTGGATCAACAGGACTTTGGCACCCACTATGGGCAGAATGCTAGGTGCATTGTAGGAGGAGGGGGAATCTTGAGTCCTGGGAGCGGGTTTAGGGATGAGTGGTCCTGGGAACTGAGCACTCCCAGGCCTAACAATCCAGTGGGGCAGGAGGACTCATCCTCAAATAGCTCGAATACCCACCAACCCTCAGACGTGGGAGCAGAGGAGATTAATTCTGCGAGAAGCCTGTCTCCAGAAAACTATCGGTGGAAGAGAGTGCCCTTTTTCAGTAGGAAGGAGATGCCTGTGTATATCATTTATATTTATCCACAGATGCAGGAAAAAATTAATTACGATCCTTTCCTGAAAGAGGATGCATTGAGTCTGAGCAGCTGATAACATGAAATTCTCTAGAATTGGGGATTTATTAGACTTCCTTGGACTCGGGATGCATAAGCAAAGCATTCTTCTGGGAAGAGGAGGAAAGGAATAAAATCTCCCTCCACCAGTTTTCCTTCCTGCAAGTGGGCTTTTCAGAACTGACCGTCAACAGGATTTTCCTTTGCTTCAAACTCAGCCCAGGGAATTATCGTGGAAGTTCCGTGCCAACAGTGGTTGCTTCTTTTGCACTCAGGCTCCGATCCTGCATTTTGAAGCCACCTGGCTGGGTCTGAGCTTGAGCAAAGACACATGCGATGATGCCACGCCTGAAATTTAGGCAAGAAGATACTCTCCTGCCCTTGTATAAACATGTGGACATGCACCTCATCAGTTTACGAAAGCGAATGCTCTGTACCAAGCAGAACCCGACGCAGGGTGTTCTTAGCAGCTCCAGGTTTGCCAACGTAAAAAGGTTACCGTATTGTTTTAGAAAATAGATGAAAAGATACTAACCCCTCCGAGTTGTAGCTGTAGTAGTAAAAAAACAGTGTTAACGCTGCATGTCACAATGAAAAACACATGTTTATGTTTCGGCTTTTTTTTCCCCGACTTCATCCTTAACCCCCACATAATGACCAGGCATGCCCAGAGAAGCACTTTATTTTTATAGCCGTGCTTACAGAACGTCAAAATGGCATGTGAATGACTTTTCCTCTCTAATTGCTTAAAGTCATAATTTCTACCAGTAACATTACAGTTAGCAGGGACTGTTCTCAATAGCAAGCACTTCCTTTTCATTTTCAAGGGCAGCAAAAGAAATAGGTTCCCTGCAGGGCTGGAGAGTGAGGACGTTTGATGCTCTCACTGCTCCTGTGAGAGGAAAGGAAAATAGATTTCTATGCCGGTCAGATACCAGAAATTCTGGCTCTCCAATTCCCAGGGGGCAAGCTCCTCCCAGCAGAGGAGAACATGATAATACATGCGTTCTGTGCAATAAAATGTCATAGCGACTCTAGGGCTTAGATCTGTGCACTGTGTTTTACAACTCCTTACTTCTTTGAAAAGAATTCCTTTCCTCAACTGGTCAAAGAATATGCCTGGAAACAAGGACCGCCTCCCAGAGTGAGTGGCAAAGTTTACCAAAGAATCCGGAAAGTGAACTCACATATGTCTTCGAGGAAGCACGCATCCGTGATGCGACACCATTGTTCAGGGGCATTCAGCTGCAGACACCCAGAAGAAATGACTTGCGATTTCAGACACAGGGAACTGACAAACATGTTGGAGGGAGTAACAGCTGTCAGCCAGGAGCCTGTTTCACTGGGACCCCGTTTAATGACATGCTGACTTGAGCCTAAGTTGTAGTAAATATTTACTGCTCAGAGTCCCTAATGAAGCGGTGGGGTAATGCCTTTTATCAGAGGCTGCTTCTTAATCACCCAGGGCCCATTAACAGTCACAACAGAGGCAGACAGAAACTGTGACATGTGCCTCTAAAAATACTGCTTACTGGCAATGGCTCTCTGGAAGAGGTATTTTGTGTTCATTGGAACCACGAGTGTGTGAGTGAAATTTTCCAGCAGTTCACAAAAATACTCGGACCACATTAAGGGCACATCTGTGAACTTGAGAAACAAACGGAACGTCCCTGGAAGCATTAGAAAGCAGCGCACCTCTTAGAGGGCAGAAGGACTGTCACTAAACGCTCCTGTGTCTTGACGTTATTTGGATTAAAGCGGAGGGAAGGGCTCTAAGTACACATTTCCGTCAAACGCGGTCGGCCTCCAGCCCACACGAATTATCGTTTTTACATGTGTTCTTCTGTGTGCAAGGTTCTGCCTGGTCAACACGGATGTGAGTCAAACAGCAAGCGTGGTGGTGCTTCTGCCTTCATTCTTTTTTCTTTTTTTCCCCCTCTCATTCCTTCTCTTTATTTATATATTATTCTTTTATAAATTGAACTGTAGTTAATTTACAGTATTATTTTAGTTTCTGGTATACAGCATAGGGATTCAGTTATATATATATATATATATATTCCTTTTCATATTCTTTTTCATTATAGGCTATTACAAGGTACTGAATATAGTCCCCTGTGCTCTACATTAGGACCTTGTTGTTTATCTATTTTATATATACCAGTCAGTATCTGCAAATCTCAAGCTCCCAATTTATTCCTTCCCACACCCTTCCCCCGACTGGTGACCATAAGTTTGTTCTCTGTGAATCTATTTCTGTTTTGTAAATAAGTTTGCGTCATTTTTTAGCTTCCACATAGCAGTGCTATCGTATGGTATTTTTCTTTCTCTTTTTGGCTTACTTCACTTAGAATGATGTCATTTTCATCCACCACCTGGCTTGGGAAAAGCTCCTCTGTCAGTTCCAAGGCACCAGACGTAAAGACAACAAACAAAAATGGCCTTTCATTTATCTAGCTCTAAGTTAATTTATTTCAAGTAGATACAGAGGAGCATCAGGATGACTAACAGAAGAAACGGCAGCGAAGCTGACAGCTCCTCACAAGGAGCTGTGGTTTTGGTGACCGTTACAACTCCCCCAGTGCAATGGAGGTTTAACAGGTGTGTCTTTCATTTGGTTGATGTCGATGCCTTAACTGGCTACTCCAGACTCAGCTGCTCCTTCATGTAGCAGCCCAGGTTTCTCAGCCCTGCATTTATTATTATTTGGTATATAAACTCAGATACTCTGATATCAAAACCTGCACTGTTTCAACCCTTACTCTGCTGACTGATTTACATAATTCAACTATCGGATTTCCTGATATCAAAAATAAACAAACACTCAGAAAAATAAGGACCTGGAATCAGGCACAAGGACTGAGAAAATTGTCACTGGCCTATGAGAAGTGAGATGTACCAGTAATAAATGAGAGACAAATGCCACTAACAGTACGAAATGTTTACTTTGTATAGAAAAGAGATCTTCAGACTGTAAAGCCATCTGTAAATGTATTCCCATACAGTGGAAAATAAAAGTAGAAATTAACAAATACCATTAAAAAGAAGATAATTAATCCTCAAAAGATAAGGTAAGGAGTTAAGAGTCAGTTCAGCAAAAGCCTTAAGGACCAAAACAGGAGGAAAAAATTAGCAATAGATAGAGTAACCGATAAAGCATAGACTAAGAATGCTTATGAAACCTCAAGAGGTCATCTTGAGATGACCTGTAAGAGAAATAAAACTGAAAATTCCAAGACTCTAAGATATTCGGCTGATGCCTCTCTAACCAGGGGATCAAATGTCTGTCCTGCAGTTCCCACACTGTTAATCTGTTCTGTTTGTTGCTGAGTTCCCACTACTGTTTCCTCAAACCAGTCCCGTTTTTGCTCCCTGCACTATAAACCACTGGCCTGGAGCTTGCAAAATCCTCCTCCAAGTTCATCCAAAGCATTTAAGGGACAAGAGTAGCATGTGAAAAATGATGAATAGCTGGGGTGAACACAAAAGGAGAAAAGAAGACACCCTCTGTCCTGCTCTTTAAGTCTCTTAGAAAAGCCATGCAATCATTAAGAGGAAACAAACATGCAACAACAGGAAAAAAACAGAGCTATCTCTCATTAGTCTGTACCAAACCCTTTTAGATTCTGAACACTCATATCCATGAAGCGAATGACTATAATTCACTAAGGCTAGTCAGTGGTACCTGGCAATTAAGTTTGCTCCTTTTAATATTCACATCTCCATATTTAATCTTGTCACTGTGAAAGGGCACACCAGATACGTTTCACATTACCAAACAGTTCCCATGTAAATTCTTTTTCAAAATTCACATTTACCTATCCCTAGTCTGCTGCACAGATAGCTTTTGTAATTAAGACTTCGATCAAAGGAGTGGAGGAAAGTGTAAACTGTAAATTGCTTACCACCCTCTGACAAATCAGTTTTATAATGTCTGTGGAGATGGCCTTATGGAACCAGTAACAGCTCTTCAGGAAATCTATCCCAAAGAAATAATTGGAGACATGTACACACACACGATGGTTTTAGTACAAAGGTGTTCACCATTGTAAAACCTGTAATGGTGAAAAGTTTGAACTAAACAAGATGTTAATCAATAGGGAAATTCCACATGATGAATTATTACCAGGCCATTAAAATAAGTTTTGTGAAGAGTTTTCCAGAAATCAGAAAAGTGATTATCTTGCAAAGTTAAGCAAATATAAGTAGAAGGTATATAGTATGACCAAAAATGGTCAAAATATATACCTTCTAAAAAGATCGTAAGAAAATATATATCAACGTATTAGAAGTGCTGGTACTCAAAATAGTTGGGTTGTTAGCAAATTTTGTTCTTTTTATTTTTCCTAGTTTTCTAATTTTACCCAATAAGATAAGATTTTAACCAGTAAGATAAGATAAGGGAGCAACCATATATTTAAGGGCATTGCATAGACGGTGACTAACCCTTTTCTCATGCAGGTTTTATCACCTTTTGCATTTTTGCCTGTTTTATTTCTTTTGTCAACTGGCTCTACCAACATTGTTGGGAATGACGATCTATCTCCTTCTATGGTTACAAAGGTAGTTAAGAAATTAGCACAATCTGGTGAGGACTCCAATCAATGCCAAGTTTCAGTTTCTGTCTAGCACACAGTATTGTTTACCATCGTGAAAGTCAATAAATGAAAACTGCAGCAAACCGTCCAAGATAGAGACAAAGTCATCACCCAGGATATTTCTGGGTTCCTCTTCTGCCCTGCCTCTTCCTTTGGGTTACCAAGTGCCTCTCAGTAGATTTTAGGCACCAGGAAGAAGTAATGTACACCATGAAACAGCTCTCAAAAATCCACAACAGTGAAATGTATGATCATGTGAGTGTGGCTAATAAATGTTTTTGGTTTATTCAAGAGTCTAAGTTTTATAAATGCTGCACTTTATTCCCCTCCTAAAAGGCATATATTTATAGCTGCAAAAGTTATCAAGGAAAGATTATTGGGCTTATCTTTCTCACAAACAAAAGAATTATTTCTAAGAATAAAAAAGAATCTTTCATAAGGGATCTCTGAAAAACCATTGCAGGAGAACAAAGAAGAGAAAGATTGTGGAACTGAGCAAAGAATCAATTAAGTCACAAGTATCTGGTGACAAGTAGGAACAATACTTCCCAGTGATTACAGTCTGTGAACATATTAGGAATATATATGTATTTTAACAAATATATAAAACATTTAAAGTATTAACACTATGTTGTCATTCTCACTCAAGAGCAGGGCTCTGAGGCAGCCCCTGAGGCAGGACTCTAGTGCCAGTGACCAGCGTCAATGCCTCTCTCCTGTCGATTTCACATGCTGGTTCTGGAGGTTGCATGTTTAATCTCTAGGACAACATCACCAGACCAGGTTACAGAGAATACAGGTTCTATTTTCTTCATGAGTCATAACAGTTAACTCAGTTAAATTCACAAAGTGTATTTGCTTGTTGAAGCTATGCATGGAATTTAAGTTAATAAAGTTACTTGATGGGGTGAGAGAGATATTCCTAAGCAGAATAGGACACCAGAAGTCAGGTGTGATGACTAGTTTTATGTGTCAGCTTGGCTAAACTATAGGATGCAGTAATCAATCCAACACTAGGCCAGGTGTATTTCACTGTGAAGTTATTTTGTAGACGCCTACCATTGGTTGACTTCAAGGAAAGGAGGTATCATAAGATGGGTGGGCCTCATCTAATCAGTTGAAAGGCCTAAGGAGCAAAACTGAGGTTTCCCCAAGGAAGAAGAAATTCTGCCTCAAGATTTCAGCATCAGCTCCTGCCTGAGAGCCCAGTCTGCTGGCCTGCCCTAACAGACTTTAGACCAGCCAGTCCCACATTTATGTAAGCCAGTTCCTTGAAATTAATCTCTCTCACTCTCTAAATATCCTATTGGTTCTGTTTCTCTGGAGAACCCTTACTTATACACCATGCTCTTCCATTTGTGTAAATAACTGTTTGTAAACTTAAAAACACATCCCACACGTTATTATATGTTGTGCATATATATGTGTATATATGTATGAAGGTCTTACATTAAATATACACAAAGAGGTGCCTATGTGGGAAAATGGGACTGAAAATCAGAGATGAAGCAGAAAAACAATTAAAAATTAAATTTTATATATTAAAAAAAGAAAGAAAGTCTTTGGACTAATAATTACATTTTTACCACGAACCAAAGGCATGATCAGTTTCATTCTGTGCACCCCCACAGAGAATAGTCACATTTATAAATTACATTATGTATAACAATGTGTCTTAGTGAAACTTCATGCCTGAAACTGAAATATCAGCTTAAAAGATGTTATTTAAAATACTAATATAAATAATATTCATCTCTCAAGACCTAGCTATTTGCCGTAATAGTCTTGCTCTGTTTTTGAATTACTAGAGCATTCACTCTTCAAATTAATCACTGGGTATCACAGGACTCTTTATAGTGCAAATTGTTATTTTAAGTACTTCATGTCTTTCATCCCATCTAGGCAGCGAATTCTTTAAGACCATCAGTGGCTTTTACATTTATTTATTTCCCCATTGTGACTAGTTTAATGTCTTGCACATGGTGACATTCTTGTTTTAGACAGTCAAGAAATGATTCATAGTTACTAATAATGAAGATAGAAAGTATAATTCTAATAAAGAATTAATAAGAGTTTTAAAAATTGTAAGTAGAATCCTAGTAACTTAACACACTGATTTTTTTTCTGCCAAAAATACTAGCTGAAATTTTATTTTATTTTATTATTTATTCACACCAGAAACTGTGTTGTAGCTAGTGAAATAAGTCACTATTCTAAAAACGTCTAGTAAAATTTCTTAGTATGTGATATATCTTATTTACACAATTAAAATCTCAACTGAACTACATAATATCATTATAAGAACCTATTAAAGATGTCATTAACTTAACTGGCTGAGCTCTGACAGCACATTGGGATACTTGCCAATGTAACTATAACAAACAGTGTATATGCTTAAATTTTTAATAAATAAATGAAATATGGACATAGTTCAGAGTCCTTATGAGTTTTTATTTGATATGCTATTCTGATGACCTAGAATAATTAATACATGTAAATTTAGGATTAAATACAAGTGCAGTTACTTCCATGAAGCTTTGCTGAGGTTCTATGATAAATGTTTCTGTTTAAAAGAAAAAAAATCAGGCTTAAGTATATCCACACTATATGCCTGCTCTGTGTAGCTCATTTTCTTGTTTAAGCTCAGGACTCATCTGCCTGAGAATAATCTCATTACAGTCAATGAACAGACTCACCATTAGCTCTTCCTGCCCTTTTAATCCTATTACAGCATCTATTTGTATTTCAATTTTTGACCTTTGCAAATTTGAAAATCAGTATTTCCTGCAAAATTTAATATTACTGTTTTTAATATGATGAAGACATCTAATTACATTGAAACCTTAAACAAGCTTTTGTGGGTCAGCAGAGATCAGTTTGATACCTTCCCTATCACTTTACAATCGCATCTAAGATGTAAAGGTCTCTGGGGTGAGGAGTGGGTACCAGCACAGGCAAGCAGGCTACACAGACGTGCTTCTGGAGCTGGGGGATATTCTGCATTACTCTCTCCACATCCTTCAAGCCTTATTCCTTCTAAGGACAATGACAGTGCTATATGGCCCGTGACCTCAGATCCAGGGTGTTTCTGGTGCTCCCAGAGATCAGATCTGTGACCCTGGCCAGCTCTAATGAACTGAGCTAATCAGTTGCAGACACCAATGAGTTCCTTTGGCTCCCTGTGGTCCTGGCTTGCTTTGAAATACGACACCTGCTTCGCATTACTGTTAGAGCTGGGAGAATCTGTCCACTTGGGGTCCATTTTATATTCTTTATAAAGGTGTACGTTTTCTGAAATGAGCACATACACATTTATGGAATGATCATTTTCTGCCAGTGAAAAGGGCATACCAACTGTGCTTACCCACAATAATTAGGAGAAGCAGTCATCAGAGGAATCAAGAATATGAAGAAAAAAATCAGACTTACTTTTCAACAAGCATCTTAGCCTGTGTAACATGTTACTATAATAAAATCTCAGAAAATGATAACATAGTTGGGAAGCAAAAAAGATGGGATTTGTTTTTTTAATTTTATGTAAACATTTGGTAACAATCCCTGAGGTCCACTTAAATGCCATTCCTAAAATTTCTTTGGGATAGACACTGAATGCTTTTAATAAAATTCTGATTCCCATTTTACATGACTCCCCTCAAGTATTTTGCCCTGCTGTAGGAAAACCAGCTCTCGCAACTAGCAAGACTCGATTTACAGACAAGCTCATTCTGAAAAATTACTTAAATTGAAGATTTTCAACTACATAATGTACAAAGTCTCTTTGACTTCTAAAACTCTATCATTCCCTAATTATGTGTTCTTATATCTCGAAAGGAAGATGAACAAAATTAGGGTTTCTAGGACTGCGATGTAAATAAAGCAGGTTTTCTCAGTATCTGGCTGCTCCTTCTGGGTTGGGTCACCAGCAGCTGGAGGACACACAATCTCATCTCTAATTTCACAGCCTTTTGTTCAAGTTCTGCTGGAGCTGACGCCTTCCCTCTGCAGAGGCAGGTGACCTGGGCTTGGCCAATCAGCATCATCCACCCTTCCGCCAGCCCACAGGATGTTTCCTGGGCACGTTAAGTGAATTGGTTCAGTAAGACACATCCCAGTAGAATTTTTTTTTTCAAGTTTTTGGAAAAAGGAATTGTCACTCTGCTTGGATAAGGAAAGTTTAGGTATGGTGATTCTGCCAACCAACATACTGAAAGAGTCTACTTCAGAGTAAAGTCAGTTCAGAGGAAGCACAGCAGAGTTAAGAGATGGAGAGAGAGAGAGAGAGACCAATTAATAACATTTGAGTCCTTGAATCTAGCTTTGCCTGAAGCAAGTAACACCCAGGACTTATCTGTTATGTGAGCTCGCACATTCTCTTTTTTGCTTAAACCAGCTTTATTTGGGTTTCTACAACTTGCAACCAAAAGAAAGCTAAAAAAGGAAGGGTTTACAAAGACCGATGTGGGGCACCTTCAGTTCCACTGCAGTGGCTGCCACATTCCACCTCTGCGGCATAAGTACCCCCGCTCCTGAAGTCCTATGTTGGTTTATTCTTTCTTGAGGCACCACTCTGGTCAGTAAAAAAAGGAGAGGCACAGACACACTCTCCTCATTAAGGATTAACCTCTAGCCTTACCTTAGCATTTAAAAAAACAAAGCAATCTTTCTCTTATTCAAAATTATAACATGTTTAACTTGACAGTTCTGAAATGTTAAGACACCGAGATAATCATCAACGCTTAAAAATGCCCAAGCGATCACTACATATCAGAAAGGTCCTCTTTTGTCACTCTTTAAAAACTATGATTGTAATACATTAAAACAAATCTGATTCCTTATTAAATCTGTTCTTTTGGCTCTAATCCTGTGCCCTGTTGCCTGTCCTTAGTCATGCTGGTTCTGCACCTTTTGTAAAAGAATGTTGCCTAGAGCCTGAAATATACAGGAGAGCCTATTCTCAAGACTCTGACCTTTAAGGGTGTAACACTTCTTCTATTTGTATAGAGATAAAAAGTTGCAGAACAGAGAATTGCACTTGTCTTGTTGGAGGTTTACAGGAACATCGTGACCCAACCTACATGGACAGCTGCAAGAACAAAGGGTTTCTGAACCAAGAAGTTTGCAACAACTAACATATCCCTTCCCCTTTTTAGTATAAAAAGAGCCTGAATTCTGATTGGGGAAGATGGTTCCCCAGGACATTAGTCCCCCATCTGCTCCATCTGCTGGGGTTTCCAAATAAAGTCGTCATTCCTTGCCCCAACACCTAGTCTCCTGATGTCCTGGCCTGTCGTGCGGGGAGCAATATGAATTCAGACAGAGGTCAACCAACAAAGAAGGATGATACTGAATTCTAATAAGCTTTAATTTTCAACAGCATTTTAAAAAACTAATTTTGTGGCAGATTTATGAGTGCCATCTCTCTCAGTCTCTTTTTCTCTTTCTTCTTCTTCTTTTTTTTTTTTTTTTTTGTTTTACTTTCTGGTTCATTTTAGAAATTTAAATTTTTTTGTACTTTCTAAATGCCTGTGATTTGGCTCAGTGGAGATACCGCTTTTGAAACAACTCCATGGCTAAAAGCGGGTATAAACATATGTGTAGCCTTTCAGTGTTCATTTATCACTTGCGAATGTGTCCCGGAAGCTATAAATAGGAAACCCGAAGGCTCCCGTGCACACAGACATTCATATGCATGTGAACTCTCATCTGCATCTATTAAGATTTTTTTCAAATTTCATGATAATGCCTCTTTGTGAAAATTTCATTAGCCACCGTAAATCAGGCTCTGAGACCATCACTTACTTAATAGAACTTTGACATAATTTTAACATGCCAGTGCTGTGGAGAAGATGTATCTACTCATTTCCTCTCCTTCCCTGGTCTCCATGAGTCAAGCAGACAGCTCTGAATGTGGCACTCCAGGGCCAGGAGACGCAAAGCACATGTGGCGTTTCTCAGTACCCTGCACAAAATGAGAAATTCAAATGTTTGAAGGGCTGGGCACTGGGCCTGACACACAGTAGGGGCAGAAATCAAGGCCAATGCTCCCATCTGCCTTTCCTGTCTTTGCACGAAAATGCACACGTGTAACATCTCCTTTCTCCTGAAGGAGTGATATGTTTTAGAAGAATTTTTGTTCTTTTTTAAATTTAAGTGTAGTCAGTTACAATGTGTCAATTTCTGGTGTACAGCATAATGTCCCAGTCATGTATATATATACATATATCATTTTCATATTCTTTTTCATTAAAGGTTATTACAAGCTATTGAATATAGTTCCCTGTGCTGTACAGAAGAAATTTGTTTTTAATTTATTTTTATATATAGTGGTTAACATTTCTTAATCCTATCTCATCAGCTCTCCTTTAAAAACATTTTATAACGCCCCACTAATACCCCTAAATGAAATACATAATTTGCCTAAACCCAGAATTCCCCCCTAAAACCTGTAATATAAAGGAAACATATAAGAAAAGTAGTTCATAATAAAAATATATTTCAGCAGGCAAATGTTTAAGCATAATAAACTCGATTAAAGGATATCATTAAATTGTTGGATGGCGGTATACAGACACAGCATCCTTGAGATAACAATCACTGTCAGCGTATAGTAGTTGAGGCACATTTTATTGGCAACTCAAATACCGCAAGCTGTGATGTCATTTATGGCATAATTTTTTTGGAATAATAACCAACTCTATTATAATGTTCCAAATAAAACTAACTATAGTCGTCTCTTGATTTACACAGTAGCTGAATTCCTGCAAAATTTAGTGCACAAAATTACTTTGTGTTTATGTGCATAACGGAGGCAGGCTTAAGTTCAGATGACTAGAAACAGGTTTTTACCTACATAAATGTCCAGCAGGATTTCCAAGTGCAACGGCCCTATGCATTGCAGACAGACATTCAGCATTTCTGACCTCTGTCCAGACATATAGACAACCTGAAAGCATCTCACTGGTTTAAAAAAAACTCTCCCTGGGTGAGAGGGCACGGCAGGCGGGTCTACCTCTACTGAGACTTTTTTAGAGTGACACATTTTATTTCAAACCACATCCTTAGTTATAATGAAATAATTGCAACACATGATAAAGTCCTGCACATTCTTCCCCAAATTCCTCTGGCACTGCTGTCTGTCCCCTGTGATGAAGACATCACCAGTGTTCCTCTGTATCCCTAAATATGTATGGATAGTCTTGGTTCTGAATTTGCTGAAATGGCCTTGAAATAGACATTAATTACATGCTTAGTTGGAGACAATGGAACAAGATCCCTTTGCCAGAGTAATTGGAACCCTGCAGCTATGCCCTCCCAGTTCTCACACAGTAGCCAACAAGTTTTAAGGCACATAAAGCACCAGAGGCAGGTGGAACTGTAACAGCACCGCGAAGCCAGTTGAAAAAAAAATTCTAAATTAAGATTAAAAAAACAAGACAAAACACATGACCCGTCACTGAAATGCTGATTCATGACTTTGTGATTACTAGACTATAGCCATTTTAAGAACCATGTTTATTTAAAGATGTTTCATTCAAGAGCTGATTTACTTGTCACACATGTAGCAAAACATTGATTCCAAAATCCTGGTCCAAGGGGACATCTCGAATGTTTATTTTATTGTGCTTCAAAAGACTGACGTGGCAAGACCTTGCCATATCCACACAGAAACCACGGCAACAAGAAGCTTGAATTTAAAATGAGATTTTGCAAAGGTTTAATGAACAGTGATTATGAGAACTAAATGGACAGACAGTAAAGGAAAAAGACTCTGAGATATTGAAAAAAAGAACAAAAGAAACAAAATTTAAAGACTTTTTGAATGTAAAACACTTGCTTTTTCCATAGAGTCATAATTATATTCAGCAATTTGACTTTTGCTACTATGGTTTTATACTCATAGTCTCCAAAGACGTTTATTTTGTGGGAGTCTTAATTTAGACAATATATTATATTAGTTTCCTCTCTTCATGAAAATAGAGAAGCTTTCTTTTGCTGGCTACTAGGCTTTGAAAACAAATGATTTCCAAAGAGTTGAATTTATGAAAACCACCCACCAGCCAAACACAGGCAGGAGTCACGTGCTACGACACCCTGAACTCAAGATATATACGCACATTTCTGGAAGTCAATATTTTGAATCTTTCCCCAAGTTACAAGTGTGTGTTTGAGATGGGGGATGGTGTAGGGGAGGGGAGAAAGGAGGGAGAACCACTCAAAGCATGACCTCAGGGGAAGTTTTCCATCCTGATTTCTGGATACAGTCTGGTCGATGTCACATTCAGTCATCATTGTGTGTGTGTGTGTGTGTGTGTGTGTGTGTGTGTGTGTGTGCGCCTATGTGCTAGCCCGTGTACACAAACACACGCACACGCACACACACACACACACTATTATGTACTCTGGCCCCCTTTTTATTCCTCTCATATGCAAAGTAGCTTCTTGGGCATTTACATAAACTACCTCCTCTGCCCAACATGCTCTCCCCCTAATTTGCCCCGTGGGTGGCTCTTAGTCTTCACATCTCACCTCAAATGTCACCTCTTTGGAGAAGCCCTCCCTGATTCTCTATGGAAGATGCCATTCTCATCCACCAACAGTCATTTTTTCCCCTTCATTTCCTTCACAGCATTTAAAATGCTGCAGTGATCCTTTTTTTGTTGACTTACTGATCTTGTTTGTTTCCTGATGATTTTTCTTCACTAGAACTCAGGCTGCTGGAGGGCAGGGTCCCTGACTCTCTCACTCTCAGGCCTAGAACAATTCGTGGCACTTAGAAGATGCTCAAAGAAAAAAAATCTTGGTTAAATAAGCTAGCATTGAATATAATTCTTTGGAGCTAAAAACTCTGTTCTTTATCTTCACATTTAATACTTTGTGCTTTCTTTTTTAAATTTCCTTAACTCTCAAAACAAGTTTTTCCAGGGAGAGAGTATAGTTCAGTGGTAGAGTGTGTGCTTAGCATGCACAAGGTCCTGGGTTCAATCCCCAGTGCCTCTGTTAAACAAATAAACAAACAAACAAATAAACCTAATTACCACCCCCATCCCCCAAAAAATAAAAAAAAAGAATTTTTTAAAAATTCAAAAAAATAAAAATAAAAATAACCCAAACCAGTTTTCCCCAATAGGTTTGACCCCCACAGAAAGAAATAATTATAAAAGTTATTATTCTGGATTTAACCTGGAGCTCAAACTGATGCCAAATTGCACTTATCACTACAGCCAGCTTCATCTCATTCCAGTCCATGGGGTGAAATGGGTTCTCCTGGGCTGTCCTGGCCTTTCCACTTAGAGAAACTGAACTATCTCATGGTCTTTCTTGTGATGACGTTCATTCTACAGAGAGCAAAAGATCTCGACTTCAAGGAGGACTAAAGAAAAACCTGTCAGTAGAAGTTTTTAAGAACTAAAAGTACTGCTTTAAGAAACTTAATGTTTAAGTCAACATTTTAATGAATTCTGGAGAGACAAGTGATGTCAAACATTTATACTGACAAGTTGAGTCTAGTCCTGATTCTATTTGGACACTGCGAGATTCTCTCAACCCAACACTATTCTCTTGCACTGGGACCCACCGAAACCCATTATAAAATGATCCTTTGTGAAACATTAAGTACTTTCTGCTCACTGCTCCTATCCAATGGGTCCTTTCCACCTAGTCCCCTAAAAGAAAACAAAAAAAAATGACACTACCCAACACTAAATTTATCAGAGAAACAGCCGTATAAAATCTTACTGAGATGCTTGAGATGATTTGGAGTACAGCCTACAACTATTAGATACAGCCTGTTAAATTGACAACTTTACCTTTTCATGTCTCTTTCTCTAGTTTCCTAAAGAGAGAGAATTTTGCCATAGTGTTAATGAAATTATTGACCAACCAATATTGCCAAATTGTCAACCAATTATTGACAAATCAACTGAAATAATAATGTCTTGCAGGAAAAAAAAAAACCCCACAAAAGAAGAATTGTACAAATGTAAGATTCTATTTTCAGGGAAGGAAAAGAAAGACAGGGTGGTATCCAGGGTGGTATCCTCTGATTTGGGTTCATTTCCCTACTTTTTCACTCGTTAGCTGTGTGACCTGAGGCAAGTCTACTGACCTCTCTGTGTATCAATTCCTTCTCTTTAAAAATGGGAATCATCATATTTGTCTCACAAAATAGACCTAATGATGAGAGTCACTACACCTGATACCTAAAACGTGCTTAGTGGCATTAAAAATGAATTAAACATATATATGTTAATGCCTCTATCACTGTTTCTCTCTTTATATCCATATATTTAAATGACTTTAAGCACTACCCCATATAGTGAAGTTTCTGTATGCACCAAGAAAACTGCCCATCCTACAATTCTAGGTTTGGGAGTACTTTGGAACCCCAGTCTGGAGGAGAGAGAACTGGGTTTCAGTTCCGGTTCAGCTGAAGGGCACCAGGTCAAGCTTTTAACCCCTGGGCTTCGTTCCCCTGCACGTGTCAGACACACGGGACAGACCCGTGGTTTCCGCTGGGCTGTATCCTGGTGTCACCTGGAAGACTGAGAACAGATGATGCCCTGACTCCTCCCTCAGTCTGGTCTGGGGTGGGACTGAGCACTGGAAATGTAAAATTACCTCCTCAGGTGATTACTGCACGAAGCTAGGTTGAAAGCTTTTGATTCTTCATTGTCTTATGACTATTCTAGACCCAGCAAGCAAGAAAGGACAGTATGTTTAAGAACAAACTATGCTTTCCCTATGTATAAAAAAACAGAACTAATTTCCCAGCTCAAAAGTTAAGAATCCTTGAGGAAAAACAGAATTTAATGTTCTACTATAAAGGACAGGGCTTACAAAGTGAATAGGTTTATGTGATGCTCATATTATGGAAATGAATTTGTTATTACCACCATGATATTGAACTATAAGGTCTGGGTGGGAAGGTAGAGCTCAGTGGTAGAGTGTGTGCTTAGCATGCATGAAGTCCTGGGTTCAATCCCCAGTACCTCTATTAAAAAGAAAAAAGAAAAAAAACTATAAAGTCAAGAATTATTTCAAAATTTGTATTATAAAATATTTGTTCAAACAATAAAAGAGCTCTTTACCAAATTGTCATTAATAATACTGTTATCAGATGCATAGTTTAATAAATAAGATTGTAAACTATTTATAGCTATAAATGATTCAGGACCTTTCCAATGCAAAAGGATGCCCCAGCCCTGCAGGAGGAAGAAAGAGAACTTTCCATGAAGGAGTGTTTCTGAGTCAGGCCTTACGTGAGGAACCACTGTATTTGGTACGTCATCCTCACACAGTGCTGTGAGGCAGGTGTAACTCTCCCCACCTGGAAGTATCCCGAGTCTCGTTCCCAGAGAGGTGATGCGACCCTCCCATGGAGATTCCCATGGAAAGCAGTAAAGCCAATGTGGCTTGGTTTGAATGTGGACACTTTGATTTTAAACTCACTATACTCGTAACACACAGTTTGCAAAATTCCTCTGTATTTTTTCTAAATTTTCCTCCATTCTAACTTTTAATTCATTCGTTCATTCATTCATTCATTTGTTCAATTACCAAGGAACCTGTCCACCAAACTCTTAGTAACATGCCAGGCTGGAGTCTCAAAGATTTCTAAGGAAAGCCACAATTGGAGTGTAAGTTGTCAAAGGCACGGGCATTGAGGCAACCAAGAAATATTCTGAACAACAATAAAGAAAAAGGGAAATCAGACTGGTCTTGAGACAGCTACCAAACCAGTGAATCAGAAGAGGTGCAAACAAACAGAATGGCCGGGGCTGGTAAGGCGGATTAACTGGTGAATGCCTGGGGAGGAGGTGTCGATCGCTGAAGCTGGGAGTCTGGAATGGGGAATGTCATGGCCATGGTAATGGTCACAGAGGTGAGCACAGGCAGGTGGGGTGTGTGTTGGGTCCAATGGCCTGTGCACTGATGGCCAGGACAATGGGGGACCAACACTCAGGTCGCCTTCCTGAACTGACCTCATGTCTCCCTCATAATCACCTGGCTATCTCGGCTTCCCATACAGATTGACTATATAGTACTACAATAAAAATTTTTTTTTAAATACCAAATGTTTGGGTCTCTCCAGAGACCAAGTAAATCAGAATGACTTGGGGAGAGCACTAGATATGTGCACTTTCTAGAGCTCCTTAGATGGCTCACAGATACAACATGGAGTGAAAACCCTGGTCGGGGGTGGGGTGGGCACATGTATTCTTTAAGAAGCCAGGTGGTAAATACTTTCAGCTCTGCAGGCCATAGGGCCTCCACTGCGATTACTCAGCTCTGCTACTGTACGTGTGAGCAGTGTGGGTAACGTGATGAGTGTGGTCGTGTTCCAACAAAGCTTTAGGTGAATTTCATGCAGTTTTCATGTATCATCATATTTTACATAGAAGACAAGGTTGCAGTTACCGAATGGGAAAGGAGAGGAGGGGTAAATTAGGAGTTTGGGATAAGCAAATACATACTACTGTATATAAAAGAGCCAAACAACAAGGACCTACTGTATACACAGGGAACTATATTCAATACCTTGTAATAGCCTATAGTGAAAAAGAAACATGAAAAGGAGTACATATTTATGTGTAAATGAATCTGTATGCTAAGACAACATTGTAAATCAACTACACATCAGTTAATAAGAACGTATAATATCCATTCTCAGCCTGTGGACGTACCAAAACAGGTGAGGGGGCTGGATTTGTCTCCCGCGTCAGGGATGTCAAATCTCAGTCCACGGAGGGGACACCAAGGCCAGACCTCCTGACATGTTTCACTGCTAATGGGCTGATACTCTTGTTTCCATCTACCAGTCTGGAGATCTTGTCACTGGGAGTCAGCATTCTGACTTGGAAGAGATCAAGTTTTCTAAATTTATGATGCTGAGGTCTAGACTCTGGATGATAAAGTCACTAAAATACATGCCTGTTCCTGGGGAACTGACTGCGAGCAGCTGGCTTTCCTCACACAAGACTGCCTTTCTCATTAGCACACACCTTGAACTCTGTGTATTAGACATTTATCAGGCATCACTAGCAGGTTTTGTACTACATCACTATTTATGCTCCAGAGCAATGCCATCTCACATGGTAACACTTACCACATGTGGCTCTTGTGGCTGGTCTGAGTTCAGAATACACAAGGGATTTTGAAGATTTAGGATGAAAAACAGAATGCAAAATATCTCACTAATAATTTTATAGGGAATAATTATAATCATGCCAAATACTATTATTTTGGTATCATTTCAATGTAATATCAATGTTATAATAATAAATCTTGAAACCAGTATTTTTGGATGTATTAGTTAAAATAATATAATACTGTTTAAAATTAACTTCACCTGTTTCTCTTTACCTTTTTTTAATGTGGATAATGCAGAACTTAAAATTACCTGTGGGGCTCACATTATATTTCTACTGGGCAGCTCACTGTAGATGGAGGAGCTGGATTGCTCTAAACCCAGGGCTTTTGGCAGAGCTGGGGACAAGGTGGGGTTCCACGCAATCATTTGTTGAGGGAAAAGACAATGCTCCAATAAATAAAGAGCTCTGATACAGGTGCACCCCAGCTGCAGTGTGCACACAGGAGGGTTACTCAGACCCCTGGGCAGGACACGAGATGCAAGCAGACCCCAAGGAGGGCATGATGGCTGAGCCTACACTTGATGGCTGAATTCATCAGGAGCCAAAGAGGAAGAGAGGTGAGAAAAATAGAAACATTCTGCCCTGCTCCTGTTTCTTTGCTAACTCCCCAGCCCTAGTCACTGTCTTGGCTGCAGGACATCTCCAACCTCTGCTGCTAGAAACCATGACTCAGACCGAAGGAGCACAGGGGGGGACAGGCTGAGGGTGGGCACAGGCCCCTCCAACCTCCCGAGAGAGAAAACTGCCTACAGAAGGTATAAGAGATTGTTCTATTTGTCCTTCTTTTAAAAAAATTTTTTTAATTGAAGTGTAGTTGATTTAGTGTTACTTTCAGGTGTACAGCAAAGTGATTCAGTTACACATATACATATATACGTTATTTCTTTTCAGATTCTTTTCCATTACATGCTATTACAAGTAATTGGATACAGCTCCCTGTGTTATACAGTAGGTCTTTGTTGTTTATCTATTTTATATATAGTAATATGTGTCTGTTAATCTCCAACCCCTAAGTTATCCCTCTGCACCCTTTCCCCTTTGGTAACCATAATTTGTTTTCTATGTCTGTGAGTCTGTTTTTGGTTTGTAAATCAAATTTGTATCATTTTTTTTAGATTCCACATATAAGTGATATCATATGGTATTTGTCTTTCTTTGTCTGACTTACCTCACTTAGTATGACAATCTCTAGGTCCATCCATGTTGTTGCAAATGGCATTACTTCATTCTTTTTTTTTATAGCTGGGTAGTATTCCATTGTACACATATACCACATCTTCTTTATCCAATCACCTGTCAATGGACATTTAGGTTGCTTCCATGTCTTGGCTATCGTAAATAGTGCTGCTATGAACACTGGGGTGCATGTATCCTTTAGAATTGGAGTTTTCTCCAGATATATGCTCAGGAGTGGGATTGCTGGATCATATGGTAAATCTATTTTTAGATTTTTAAGGACCCTCCATACAGTTTTCCATAGTGGCTGCACTAATTTTGTCTTATTTGTTCTTCATGGTGTGATAACAGAAACATTTACCAGGATAGATAAAGCAGAGAGAGTCTAAAGCACTTTGGTCAATGGCCTTTGAGACTGTCATCACCTTTCCTGGCTGATGTGTGGCTGTCTACCTGCCTGGCTTTTGATCATTTAACTCTTGATTCACTTTGCAGAGTTTGTCCCTCAGAAATATCATAAATATCACCTGTTCAATTCTAGACCACCGTAATAAAACAAATATTGCAATAAAGCCAACACATGAGCATTTTGGTTTCCCAGTGCATATAAGTTTTGTTTACACTATTCTGTGGTCTATTAAGTGTGCAGTAGCATGATGTCTAAAAAGAAAATGTCAATTAAACAACCTTAATTAAAAAATACTTTACTGGTAAAAAATGCTAAGCATCAACTGAGCCTTCAGCCAGTCATAGTAGTTACATCAAAGATCTCTGATCATGTCACCATAACAAATATAATAATAAGAAGAAAGTCTGAAATATTGTGAGAATTACCAAAATGGGACACAGAGACACAAAGTGAGTGAATGCTGTCGGAAAGATGGTGCCAATAGACATGCTCAACCCAAGGTTGCCACAAGCTTTCAATTTATGAAAAAAAAAACACAGTAAAATGAATTGCAGTAAAATGAGATCTGCCTGCATTCTTCTTTGATTATTTGATAATTTGGCCTTCATCCACTGTGGTTCATTCAGAATCCACAAGCATCACTTTCTCTCTCAGTGCTACTATCTACCATAGAAGCTGGAAAAGTGAATCCCCAAGCTCAGTCTCCCTTACAGGTAAGGGTTACCTTGTAACTCAGTTCTGGCCAAAGGGATGGTGGGCAGAAATCCTGGAGGAGGATATTTTTCTCATGAAAAGGCAAAAACCTTGCTAGCAGCCCCTGAGCCCCTCTGCCACTTGACTGGAATGCAGTTGTGAGGCTGGAGGTGGAGCAGCCATTTTGTGACCATGAGAGGACTGACATGAGCATGACAAACTGAGGAGGGTGGAGCAGACAGAGCCCAGTCCTCAATGACACTATGGAGGCCTGACTTCCTCCGGATTTCTTGTTGTATGAAAAAAGTAAATCCTGAACTTGATAAGGCACCGTTAATCCAATTTTCTATTACCTGAAGTGAACAGAATCTTAAGTAATAAACTGACGATTATTGATAGCAATATCATAATAAAAGCCTTTTCTTTTCCCTTCCTGGAAATCTCTCAATGACTGTGCCTCTCTGCCATCCGGCTGTCTCATTCTTCTGCTCTCTATATTTCAACTCCCCAAAACATTTTGCCTCATCAGATTCAGAACTCAGGGAATGCTGCATAAAGGAGAAACACAGTGCCCTGAGCAGCAAAGGTGGCTTGGAACGGTGCTTAATAACACAGGCAGCATCAATCCCCCTGAACCCACTACTTCCCTAGACATCTCTCCTCAAGAAAAAAAAAATGTCCATCAGAACACTTTGCTGAAGGTGTGTCCAGAGCCTTGGCCACACAAGCCTGGGATTGGACGGAGGATGAAACCACCACCAGGATACAGAGGCAGGAAGGGCGGTGGTCCAGCTCCGTGCGTTGATGTGTTCATCTTATTTCACCATTTGGTGAGCCCTCAGGCACTACATATTTTTAAGTGTTTATGGGCGACACAGGCTTCTGTGTCCTGTGGGAAACCCACACGAGCCATCCCATCCCATTTACACCAGCAGGCTCTGGTTAGAAAAGCATTTCTCCCTACAGATAAGAAAAAAGAAATCTCCAGTCCCAAAACAGCCAAGTCAACAAAGGAAAATTGAAAAGATGCCCAGACGACAGCACAGAGACGTACTAACTCAGAAAAGGAAAATGCCTTTTTTAACCCTGGAGCCATGGATTCAGAACTTTTGAGTGTAACTAGGTGACACTGGGTACTGTTGACGAAGCTACAATGCTCTGTGTTTCTTTCAACACAGAGATATCCTCTGCTTTCTTTCCACAATTTCATCTGGCAGCACATACCTAGGATGCTTCGGGTGAAGTAAGCCTCTGTTGTTTCCCCTGTAAAGCCACGTGGGATCAGACGTAGAGGAAGCAGGCGCGGGCATGTCCTGGAACCAGGTAACTTTACCCGAAGATTTGCCTGAATGTGTGTTGCATGTTTCAGCTTCGTTATTTTCTTTCAAAGTCCAAATTGCTTTCTTTCCCCAGCACAGTATTTCACCGGGCACCACTCCTGAATTACGATGCCATTTATACGTGGAGGGGATACATAAACGTGGGATTTCAAAATGCACATTATTGTTACAAAGCTCCTGGAAATGGTACTTAGGAATTCGGCCACTTCTTTTTTGAGAGTCTGGTTTACTTGTCACATTTTAAGGGCCAGCTTTAGAAATGGTCAGCTTCCGTATCCCCCTCCTCCCCACCTCCAGTCACACCTGCCAGAGGACAGAGCTGTAGGAACTGCCCTGCCTTCCCCGGCTCACTGCTGCTCTCTGCCCACCCACCCTCAGATGCATCCCTCCTCCATCTCTGCAGATCCTGAGGCCAACCCTTTCCCAACAGGACCCAAGATTCTGCTCAGGTGCCCACTAGAGACCCTGCTTTACTCCTCTGCTAAAGATCCTCTGTTTTCAATGACCCTTGACTTTCATCATGGCTTCTCTCTCTCCAACCTCGCTGCTATGGTTCCCAGGAGATCTATCCTCCATGCATCCATCATTCACTGAGCAACCACCTGATCACCGCCAGGCTCTGCAGGGGATGCCCTGAGTAAGGCAGGTGAGAGTCTGTATGTCCAGACAGAAAACAGACCCATGAATAAATCAACAAACAAGAAAACGCAGGGAAGTGTTACGATAAAGTAAATGGAGCTCTCTGAGGAGGGGCAATTTCAGCTGAAGTCTGAAGGTCAAAAAAGAACTCCCTCCCTCATCACTGACCTCAGGGTCTGCAGCTCATCACCTGGTAATATTAATTCATCAAAACGCCAACCACAAAACCCCTGCGGAATGGATTCTAACAGGAGAGTGGTAATTGCTTTGTTACAGCGTATTTGTGTTTCCAGAGAACAGGGTAGTTATTTTCCACTTTACGGACACACAACTTGCCATCCACTCACTCGAGAGCATGAAATGAACTGCACTGTCAGGGAGCAGGGTAGCAGGTGTGGAGAGGATGCTGGGCAGAACTGCTCACATCACCAAGTGTCTGTCTTCACCATCAGGCTGCACCCCCAGCTCTTGCGGGAGGGTGTGTGTGTGTGTGTGTGAGGGTGGGTGAGGGTGTGTGTGGTGTGTGTGTGTGGGTGTGTGTCTGCTTGGCTGATGAGTCAGAGTAGGCAGCCCCAGAAAACCTCATGTACATTCGCGTCCAGCTTCTTCGCCGTGAAAAATCAACGGTGAACAGAACCAATCCCAGAGCATTTGTGAACCAGGTAACAAACATCAGTGAGATGTCAACAAGCAAAGGTTTGCAGTGAAAAGAGTACACGATGTAGGGTTAAAGTTCAGTCACTGCCACTATACTGGTAGAGATGGAAATGATTGTATCTCCTTTCCTTACATAAGAGTCCCATGCCAGCCCTGCTTGGCTAGCTCTAAAAGTCTACAGCTCTACGTTGTGGAAACTCCTCCACCTTTCAAATAAGATGTGAAAAGACCCCCGGTGTGTTTATTGCTCAAGCTGTTCATCATTTTGCTTTGCAAACAGCTCCCGATATTCCCAGTCTTGGATCAGAGCAGACTGTCAACTCCTGGGTCGAGGCAGAAGTCAAGCCTGCAACAGACCTGAGCACTTGTACACCCTTTTCCAAGTATAAGAGTTGGTGTTTTAGTTACAAAGTAAGTCCTAACTTCATGTTATTGCCAGTCTAGGGTAAAAAAAGAATTCTGTTTTTGAATCCTCCGATATTTAAAGTGTGGTAACAAGATGAAAGCAAGATTCACCATAGCGAGTCCAAATGAGGTTTGTTTAGGGGACAAATGCAATAAAGATGGTGGGGAGATCATCAGTCATGAGGGATTCTTCTTTCAAAAACTGTGCACTATCCACATTTGCTTGAGATTTTTTTATGGACATAACTTTTTTGGTGGATTTCAAGCCTATGCAAAGTATCATATTGATTATTTAAAATTTTTTTTTATTGCAGTGTAATTGATTTTCAATGTTAGTTTCAGGTTCATATCAATCCTTAAAGCTCTGACTCCTTGGGAGGAAACAGAGCATCCTGGTGAATGACGTATGGATTGGAGATGGACAGACCTGTGTGCTGCTTTCTTCCTGGCTGTGCAACCTTGGAGAAGGTTCTTAACTTATAAACTGGATAGTGACTATCTCCACTTACTGGGGTTTAGGTAATGTTTGCAATGCATAGTGCCAAGAATGCATTAAAGGGCTACTTAATGGATGCCTTTTGGAAAATTCGGTTACCCCAGCACAAACTGAAGAAAATCATACGAGCTTGCAGACTGTTGCGATCAAACCATGAGTCTCCCGCTCTTCACAGCCCCCGTTTAACCTGTTATTTTTATCCTCAGTGATTCCCTTGCCTGCTCTTAGTCTTCCTCCAAACCCTCACTGCTCTCCTAGGACTCGACTTAGCATTTTCATTCCCAGCAGATGACTTTGTGTCCTACTAGAAAAATAGGAATAAATAAGTAAATAAGAGTCAAGGTCCCCAATACAGTCTTCAGCTCCCTACTGCCCCACTGCCCCTTCTGGGACACACACACACACGTCTATATATTCATCCTTCCTCCTTCCCTCCCTTCCCTCCCTCCCCTCCCTCCCTTCCTCCCTCCCTCCCTTCCTCCCTCCCTTCCCTCCCTTTCTCCCTCCCTCCCTTCCTTTCAATTGTTGTTGGAAGATGGCCCTTCCCTTTGTGGGTCCTTTAGCCCCGTCTCTTCTGCCTCCTCCAGGACTCTGCCTTATGACACCCTCTCTCCCCAGCACCTTCCTTTCTACTGGGCATCCTTCTGTGTAGTCTACAAATAAACTAAACATCTCCCCCCAAATAAAACAGACACCAGCAAAAGTTTTCCATGGCTCTGCCTCTAGAGGTTTTCTTGCCTTTCTCCTTTCACTCTCACCCGGACCTTCACAGAAAAGCCAAAATCAGTCCTCATGCCTTTATCACCCCCATACTCATCAACCCACCTCATTGCAGTGAAGGGCAGCCTCTCTGAAATCACGCTCACTAAAGCCACCTATATCCTCTGCATTGCCACATTTAATGCCTGTGTTTTAATGCACTGTTACTGTTTTTAGTGCTTTTTCTAAATTCAACACCACTGATCACTGGCTCCTGAAAACTATCAAACATCTATGCTCTGGGATACAATGCTCTCCTGGTTTTCCTAGTAGATTTTTTTTTTTTTTTTTTTTTTTTACTATTTCCTTGACCCTTTTTGGAAGACTTTCCTTCTCTTCCAAATGCTGGTGACCTTAAGATGGGCACCCTTGACCTGCCCTTCTTCCCAGTCTTCTCACCCTTGAGAAGTGGCATCTACTTGTCTGATGTTTTTCTTACTGTAACTTATGATTCTCATGTCGGTATGTCTTCCCTGGATTTGAGCTGATTATCCTACTGCCTTTCAAGAATTTCTCTCTCTGAATACCCTAAGCCATTTTATGTATTTACTTTGTTTATATCAATTTAGGGAGATTTAACATCTTTACTAGGTTGAGTCTTCTGAGCCATGAATGCAGTATATCTCTCCATTTATTTAGGTACTTTTTGATTTCTTTCAATGACATTGTGGCATTTCAGCAAAAAAGGCCCGTATACTTAGTCATATTTACACCTAAAAATTTCATTTTTGAGCAACTGAAAAATGGTACTGTACTTTTAATTCCAGTGTCTGTGTATTCATTGCTAGTATACAGAAACATAATTGATTTTTTATGTTGACCTTCTGTCTTGCAACCTTGCTGAGCTGATGTATAAGTTCTAGAATTTTTGTAGAATCTTTGAAATTTCTTTTTCTCATTAACTTTGCTTAATACACACCCTTTATTTGAAATATAGTCAGGTTACAATGTTATGTTAATTTCTGGTGTACAGCATAGTGATTCAGTCATACACATACATACCACATATATTCCTTTTCATACTTTTTTATTATAGGTTATTACATGATTTTGAATATAGTTCCCTGTGCTATGCAGTAGGACCTTGTTGTTTATCTATTTTATATGTAGTAGTGTGTATCTATACATTCCAAACTCCCAGTTTATCCCCCACCCCCCTTCCTCCTCAGTAATCACAAGTTTAAATTTAGCTTGTCTTCCCATATTCTCACTCTTTATAGGCAGCTCAATTATCCAGTCACCAAAGCCAAACATGGGATGCAACAGGGCAGAGATTCAAAGCAGTGCCTCTTTTCAGGGAACACTTAAGACTCAGGGTGGGCTTTCTGTAGCCTTGGAGAGAAGATAAAGGCCTTGGAAGCCAATACTCTTGGCTCTGCAAAGAATCACCTCGATGATTTCCCTTGATTATGTGAATATAGGGCAAGAAGATCCCTTTTGTCCTGGGATGAGTTTTATTGCTGATGTTTGATTCCTTTTGAATGTTTATCAAACTGCTTCACTTGCTGGTATTCAGAGCTGTGTCCTGGGTGGAGGTGGAAGCCCTACGTGGGTAAGCGGAGCCCTGCGGTTACCTGTGCTCCTTGACACCTAACATTCTGGAGACCTGCACCAGGTATAAGCAGGGTTGGCCAACACCTTCATCCGCCCACCCCACTCACCTCACCCACCCAGTTCATTATCAATCTTTTCTCGTCAACTTTTCCTGCTTGCACTTCATCCCTCCACACTCTCCTCACCTTCCTAAACCAGCTCTTTGCCATCTGCCTCTTGAGTCCTGCAGTCCCCTCTCTGACAGAGCTCCCAGTGATCAGTCTTGTCCTCAGATCTGTTCCCCACAAAGCCACCCGAGTGATCCCAAAATAAAAATCTTTCAATAACTTTCCGTCTCTTACAGGATAAAGACTCAGCTCATTAAATGTCACAAAACCCTCTCTCTGTCCAGCATTCTAAGTTTACCCCCTGTATCTTGCTTGCACTGCTCTTTAGGAACAGCAGAAAGCAGTTTCCTATACAACACATCACCTCTTCCATGATTGGCTCGGGTAATCAGCTTTGCTGGGAATGTCTGCTCCTGGTCTCCTGACCTGTACGAATCCTGCCTGCCTTCCAAAGGCTCAGAGATGCCCAACTGTGTCAGGGGATCTGTTCCTGAATTTGCACGGCACCCTGTTCTCCTGGCTACCAGCTCAAGGCCCCACTGTAGGGCATTTATCCCCCAAACCCTGACTCGTGCTCCTCAAGGACACAGTCTTACACATTTTTATATCTCCAACACCTATATATCACAGTGCTTGGAACATAACAAATACTCAGTAAATACCTGTTCAACTGAATAAGTAAATTCCAGCTCCCTGCCAACTTACCATGACCCTGGGCAAGTCTGAACTCTCTGGAACTCAATTATTTCATGTAAAGTTAAGAAGCTGAACTAATCTCTTAAATGTCCCTTTCAGTTCCAACATTCTCTGATGCTTCTATTATATTTGTTGAAAGAGTGTAATTGAGTGAGAATTTATTTTTAATACTGTGTAATTATTCACAAAAAATTCCCGATTTCATCACTCGGTTCTGCATGATGTTTAATATATAAAGAGCTTAACTTAAAAATATTTCTGAGTAAGTTATAGCTCAGAAAGCTCACACCTTGACGTGCTGAAGTAAACAAAGGTAATTCGCATTCATAAAGTAAAATCATTAGAAGTGTGTTCTAACTTGAAGAGGAGGCAGAGAATAATGACGGTATTACAACTCAACATTGGTTGTGAAACAAACAATTGTTTCTTACTTTCGTATTTTCATGTCAATAACTTGATTCCGCAGGTCATGTTTCCTAGTTTAAGTCCCGATGCTGGTTATATGAGTTATTTTTCTTTTAAGTAAACTTTTTACTTTGGAATGATTTTCGATTTATGGGGAAGTTGCAAAGACAGTACGTAGAGTTCTAGCACACCCCGCACCGTTTCCCCTATTTTTCATATCTTATGATAGATAAGTAGAGTCTGTTTGTCATAATTAATGAACCAATATTGATAAACTATTGCTAATGCAAGTCCACACTTTATTCGGATTTCTCTAGTTTTTACCTAATGTCCTACTTCTCTTCCAGGGCACCCCATCCGGGACTCCACTTCACACTGAGCTGTCTCGTCTCCCTAGTCTCCTCTTGGCTCTCACAGTGTCTCAGTCTTTCCTGGTTCCTGATGACCTTGATAGTTTTGAGGAAGGCTGGTCAGCTATTTTGTAGACTGTCCCTCCATTTGGGCTTGTCTGTTTTTTTTTTTTTTTCTTTTTTCATGATTAGAGCAGGGTAACAGGTTTTTGTGAGGAAGACTACAGATGTGAAGTATCATTTTTACTCCATTATATGAAGGGTACACACAATCAGTATGACTTACCCGTGGTGATGCTGACCATGCGCACCTGGCTAAGGTGGTATGCGTCAGGTTGTACACTGGAAGGTACCCTTTTCCTTCCTTTCCACACTGTATTCTCTGGAAGGAAGCTACTGTGATCAACCTCCCCTAGGGGTCGGGGGCATCTACATAATCACTTGAGTTCTTCCACAGGGGGTAATCTGTCTCTTCTCTCCTATTGATTAATTTAGTCATTTATTCTTATCAGTGTGAACTTACAGATTATGAATTATTCTTGGAACATCGAATTCACATTAATTAGAAGAAAAAGGAGAACAAGATAAACATGAAACAGGAAAGGGGACAGGAAGCCAACAGATCTTATTAGGAAAAAGAAACCCTTTCTCCACGTACCACTGAATTATTTTTGTCATAAATCAGGGGGACCTGTATGTGTGGGTCTGTTTCGGCATTCTGTTCCATTGATTGATTGCTGTCCGCCCTTGCACTGATACTGCTCTATCTTAAATGCTGTGGGTTCGTAATAGGTCTAATATTTTTTAACACAAATCGATCAGAGGATCTTGGCTATTCTTGGTCCTTTGCTTTTGCAGATGCATTTTGGAAGTTTTGATACTCATTTCTGCCAAATATTTTAATTGCTGGGGAAGCAAAAAAAAAAAATTTCCCTCTTAAAAATACAATTTTCAGATATGAAAAGGAAGCTTTAAATAGTTGTGAATTTGAAATTTAAAAATATTGAGACACTATTAATTGTCTATGTTATGACTGTTTATTGATATTTTCAATATGGTATGTTTTATAAAATGCAACATTGATAAGCTAAAATCTAGATTACCTGTGACATTGAAATGAAAGATATCCTTAGCAATTTAGTTCAATTTCAAAATGTCCCACTTGAGGTCCATAAAGTAACCATTACAATTCATGTGTGGTGGGTGTGCAGACATCATATTTTCAATAAAGACAACTTTCTGGGGTAGCTTCAGCATTCTTAGGAAACAGCTCTACCTGAACATTTTTTAGTGCCTTTTTTTTTGCGGGGGAGAGTGCTTCATTATTATTTTTTCTGAATGCTGCAGTTTGATGAGATCTGTTTTAAAAGTAATTCGGTCTTCTTACCAACAAGCAACAATTACTATGTTAAGTTAAGGACTTTCACTTCTACGAAGCCCATTTATTTTACTAGAATAAAAAAGGAATTTCAGAGGATACACTATCAAGATATATAATTCACTATTTTACGGCCAAATTTCATACAGCAATATTTTTCACAAACTCAGACTAAGGGTATGTATTAATGAAAAGTCTGTATCATATAGATATGTAAATTAAAATCATGTTTTAAGGCAAAAGATCTTGGCTGTTTTGGAGCTATGGATCATTTTTGTTGAAAACTACACACCTCTTCCCCAGAAAAAATACACACACACACACAACTTTTTGCATACAATAGTTCAGGGACTCTCAAAGTCATTGATTCTGACCCATAAATTCACTGTCAGTAGATCCCACCTTTTACTCCCTTGTACTTGCCTCCCAAGTTTCTCAGACCACAGAACAGTTAAATAAATGTGTTACCAAAATCACAGAAGTCTCTTTTAATGAGGTCTGAAAAAGAAGTTCCTAATTATAAATCGCATTACCATCAGCAGCTATTTATAAATTACTGTAAATTACTTTGGTTTCCTAATGGGTTAAAGATTCCATTCTTTAAGCCTTTTACTCCAAAAAGTAAGTTTAGTTTAAGGGAAAGTATATTAATCGTTATTTTCTTGAGTTAGAGGAAGTGAACACATGCACATCTGGTCTGAGCCTTGAACCTGCTCACCCTTTGAGATCTGCTGTCGTCAGTGTCTGCCCAATGACATTCCCCACCCCCGCTTCCTGGCCAAGCACCTGCCTGCATCCAGGCACAGCCTCTTCTCTCTTCATACTCCACACACCTTTACAGGAAGGTTGCCCACTCCTCTATCTGTTCCTTTTCTCCATGTGCAAGAACTTATTCTGTGCCTCTCATTTCTTGCCTTTCTTTGATAAAATCCCCCTCCCATCTTCCACTTGTAGGCCAAGGGTCCCTTGAAGGCTGAGAAGATTTCACACTTATTTCTATGCCTCTGAATGCCTGATACAGTGTTTGGCGCATTAGTAAACAATAAATGTTTGTTGATGAATAAATGAATGGGAGGGATATTTTCTGTGCTTGTACATTTATTTAAAAATATTTTAGGAAGGGTGGGTATAACTCACTGGTAGAGTGTGTGCTTAACATGCAGAAGGTCCAGGGTTCAATCCCCAGTACCTTCATTAAACAAACAAACAAAATTAACTACCCCCCACCAAAAGCTTAAAAATAAATTATTAAGAAATTTTTTAAAAATTAAAAAAATTTTTTAGTGTGGTAAGAGCACTTAACATCAGATCTACTCTCTACATCACAATATAGTATTGTTCACCATAGGCACAGGCTTGTTAGGAGCTAATGTTACTAATTTACGATGGCATGCACAGAGGAGTCCCAAAGTACCTATTTTCAGTTTTTCAGTTTACTCTATGATATTCACATGGAAGTACTGAATGAATCTCAGTAACAGCCAAGGAACTGTAACATCCAAGTCCACTTGCAGCAGAGCACCCTAAAAGCGTGAAAAATGAAATCGGCCCACGTTATATGAATAATGGTGCTTTTCTACTTGGAACGATGATTGATTTCATGTTGAATGTTCCTGGTTTAAAAATAATTCAGGTCATCTTACGGTTTTTAAAAACAAAACTACGTTTTCTACAGATTATAATTAGTGTCACTGTATTTTACTCCTTTCAAAAATTGTAACATTTAGTTTCATTATATTTCATTCCTTTCAAACTCCTGAAGTGAATCTACTTGTCATTCTTCTTCCTTAGACATCAAGTCATCACAGAAACTTCTTGCAAACACCTGCTGCTGCTTTAAAGTATTTAGCACAAAAGCAGAAGAGAACCCACATCCCCTGTGGTAATACCTGCCAGTCATCAAGGGAACTGGACCCACCCATCCTCTTTCCTCTCTTTCCATTGCTTCTATTTTGGGGCTGTTAACAACAGAATGATTTCACCTGATACAACTAGCAACATTTTCTAGAATTTGTTTCTTTAGAAAACAATCTTCAATCAAATCAGCCATTAAAATCTATTTTTAAACCACATCCTCCTTTTAAACCTTCCTCAACCTGTTGCTGGAGATGATATTCAGAAGGCTTCCCGAGCCATTGGCTCTGTTTACAGGTTTGTAGGATTTTTTAATTTTATTGAAGTACTCAGTTTACAACATTGTGTCAATTTCTGGTGTACAGCATCATGTTTCAGCCACACATGTACATACATGTATTCCTTTTCATATTGTTTTTCATTGTAGGTTACTACAAGATATTGAATAGAGTTCCCTGTGCTCTATAGCAGAAATTGTAGGATTCTGTTCCTTATATTGAACATTGGTTTAAAACTTGTGTCTGCAGGAGGCAAGCTCCCTCCAGCAGGGTGTGAGAGAAGGTATCACCTGTCAGCCCAGCGCCTAAAAATACTTCTGAAGTAGCCAAGCAGACTTCCCACTTCAATCGAATTAGCAGCTGCTGTGTCTTTTGCATCTCTGAAGTCTGGAACTTTTTATTCTGTTTCCCCTCCTTGCAACAAACCAAGAGGAAAACTCATCATTTAGCTTCTTGTCCTTCATAAAACTGTTTTCGGATGAAGTAAGACGTTTCTGAAGGTGCGGAGCTGCAACTTAGTGGGTTTTTTCCTTCCATTCGTCATAGCAGGCAGTTGGCTCTACAAGACATTCTCAATGGTCTGCACACTGGTTCTCACCTCTCCTTCACATTCAGAATCATGGGGGGAGGGTATAGCTCATGCTTAGCATGCATGAGGTCCTGGGTTCAATCTTCAGTACCTCTTCTTAAAAAAAAAAACAAAACTTAATTACCCTTCTCCCCCCTACCCAAAAATAAACCCATGGAATCACCTAGAGAGCTTTTAGAAAATTGGTGCTTAGGGCTCCCTCCAGGGATTCCAATTTAATGGATCTGTGGTGAAGCTTGCACACTGGTATTTTCTTTAAAATCTCCCCAGACGATTCTAAGGGTTGAAAAATACAGATAGTTTCTTATATTTTGCAGTGTGTCTATGAATTTGCATTCAGTCACGCTTAGATTGATCTTGCTACTTTATAATTCTATCAAACAACCCCAAGCACAACTCTTACCTTAAAGACAATTTTTATTATGTATGTAGCATTGAACAGTCTATCATTGATTTTACTCCCATCTTACTTTTAAGAATCCCAAATTACTTTAGAAAAGATGAAAAAAATAGAGAATACATGTGTTTGTGCTCTCTCCATGTGTAGGTATGCCACAATGTTCCTGTTTTAGTTTAAAATTATTTTATTCTCTTCTACTAGTGGTTCATCCTTTTCTTTTTTAAAAATTAAAAAAAAATTATTCTGGGTTTTTTTTGGGGGGGTAATTAGGTTTATTTATTTAATATATGGAGGCACTGGGGATTGAACCTTGTGCATACTAAACATGCCCTCTGTCACTGAGCTATACCCTCCCCCTTCTTTTTTATTTTTTATTTTTTCAATTCATCCTTTTCTGATCATTGCAGGAATGGAAATAGGAAAAGTAAAAGGGTTTGGGGAAAAGGAATATTTGGGGATTTCCTGGCTAGGGCCAGGGGCAGGGAGAATGACTATTTGGGTAGTGATTCTTTTCCACGTGGTGAAATGCTTTCCTGTCTTCCTCCACTGCAGGAATTGTTGGCTGAAGCCCAATACATAGCTCCAGCAGTGAAGTGGATGGTGAAATATTTATAAACCTAAACCATGTAGGATAGCCCCAGATTGGGACATTATGAAAGAGAACCCAAAACTGGGTTTTACAACTGGAAGAAATTTCACACACACACACACAAACACACACACTACAAAGAAGCCCACAAGCCTCATGAACTAGATTGCGATATGGTAACTGAGGCCACTCATTTGTACCCATTCTATCTGCCTTCCTTCCAATTATGTTGGATGAAGGGTTCTAGCTCTTATCCAAATTTCATCCTTTTCTACCTAGGCTACAGATTCCATCTCTCAGAGACTTTTCTCCTGTAATTATCCTCTGTCTCTCTCCTTCTGCACTTAAATATTCACATCAGAGAACAAAGCTGCTCTAAAACAAAAGAAAACAAAACTGAAAACAGCAAAAATCACCACCCTCCCTTAAACTAGCTCCTGTCCCATCTCTCTACTCGCCTACTAAGCAAAATTTCTTGAAGAAGGTACAAGTCGTTGTCTTCATTTCCTCTCCTGTTCTCTTCTCCATCCATTCCAGCTGGCCTTCCCTCCTCACCTCCACCAAGAACTCCTGATCAATTGTGGCCATGTTGCCAAACTCAAGAATCAATTCTCTTGTCTCTTGGTATTTAACTTCTTTGCAGCATTCGACCCAGTTGGCCATGTCTTTTCTCTAGCAACCCACTCTTTCCAGCTCCTGTGATGGTATCTCCCTGGTCCTCCTTCCAGGACACTGCCTGCCACTTGGCTGCTTTAATTAATTTTTTGGCAACGGTTTTCCTGAGATATAATTCACATACCACATAGTCACTCATTTCAAGTGTATAATTCAGTGGCTTTTTGGATATTCAGAGTTATGCAAGCATTGCTACAATTTTAGAACATTTCATCATCTCACAAAGAAACCTGATACTTTTCAGCATTTATTTCCCATTTCCTTTTAACTGTCTCCTGGGCAATCACTAATCTACTTGCATGAATAGGCATTGGATTTTGTCAAATTCTTTTCCTCCTTTTGATATGATCATGTGATCTTTCTTCTTTAATCTGCTGGTGTGATGAATTACATTAATTGAGTTTTGAATGTTGAAGCGGCCTTACATACCTGGGATACCTGATGTGGTGTATAATTCTTTTTACACATTGTAGAGCTGGACTCACTAATATTTTGTTGAAGAATTTTGCATCTATGTTCCTGAGAGATGCTAGTCTGTTCTCTTTTCTTGCAATATCTTTGGTTTCGGCATTAGGGTAGTAATGCTGGCCTCATGAAATGAGTTAGAGAAAGTATTCCTTCTGCGTCTATCCTCTGAGAGGGATTGTAGATAATAGCTATAATTTATTTCTGAAATATTTGGAATTCACCAGTGAACCTACCTGTGCCTGGTGCTGTTTTAAGGTTATTAATTATTAATTCATTTTTAATAGATAAGGGCCTATTCAGATTGTCTGTTTCTCCTTGTGTGCGTTTTGGCAGATAATGTCTTCCAAGGAATCACTCCATTTCTCCTACTTTAACAAATTTATTGGCATAAGAGTGTTCATAATAATCCTTTATTATCTTGTAGTGTCCATGGGATCTGCAGTGGTGTCTCTCTTTCATTGTTGATATTAGTACTTGTATCCTTCCACTTTTAGTCTGGCTAGAGGCTTAACAATTTTGATTGTTTTAAATAACCAGTTTTTGGTTTCACTGATTTTCTCTATCGACTTCCTGTTTTAACTTTCACTGATTTCTGCTCTAATTCATATTATTTCTTTTCTCCTCTAATCTACATTGTCTCTACAGATTAGTCTATTCTGGATATTTTACATAAATGGAATCATACAATCTGTGGTGTTTTGTGACATCATACTGTTTTCAAGTTTCATTCCTTTTTATTGCTGAATTATTCCATATTTTATACCACATTTTATTTTTCCATTCATTAGTTGATGGACATTTGGGTAGCTTCCACTTTGAAGCTATTATGAATAGTGCTTCTATGAACATTCATATTCAAGTTTTTGTGTGAACATATATTTTTATTTCTCTGGGTATATATCTAGAAGTGGAATTACTGGGTTATATGGCAACTCTATGTTTAGCCCTTTGAGGAACTGCCAGACTGTTTCCCAAAGTCACTGCATGTTGTATATCACCAGTAGCAGTGTATGACAGTTCCAACTTTGCCATATTCTTCCCAACACTTATTCTTATCTGCCTTTTGTATTATAGCCATCCTAGGTGAACTGAAGTGGTATCTCATTGCTGTTCAGTTTGCATTTCCCTGACAGCTAATGGTGTGAAATATCTTTCCTTACACCTATTGATCATTTTTATATCTTCTTTGGAGAAATGTCTATTCAGATCCTTTATTCCATTTAAAAAACTGGGTTATTTGTCCTTTTATCATTGAGTTGTAAAAGTTCTTTATATAGTCTGGGTACTAGACCCTTGTTGAATATATGCTTTGCAAATATTTTCTCCTCTTTTGTGGGTTATCTTTGTCTTGATGGTACCTTCAGAAAAATAAGTTTTAACTTTTGATGAAGTCCAATCGATTTATTTTCTTCTACTGTTCATGTTTTTGGTGTCCTATCTAAGAATCCTCTGCCAAATCCAAAGTCTTGATGATTCACCCCAAAGTTTTCTTTTAAGAACTTTATAATTTTAGCTCTGACATTTAGGTCTTGATCCATTTTAAGTTATTCTGTATATGGTGTGAAATAAGGGTTCAAATTCAATCTTTTGCATGTAGCTATCAAGCTGTCCTAGCAGCACTGGCTGATGTCACTCCTTCCTCATTTGAAATACCTATTGCATATTAACAAGTTCATCTGCATATCTGACAGGCATCTCAGATTTGATATGCCAGAAGAAAATTCTTGATTTTTTTCTTTACTAACTTATCTCTGCTCCTTCTCTAGTCTTCCCCAGCTCAGCAAATGGTATCATTATACACTCAGTTGTTCAAGCCAGTCATTTATCCTTGTTTTCTTTTTCTGCTCCATCAGCAATTCTCTTATCCTATCTCCAAAACACATATTAAATTCATTCTCTTTATCTTCTCTTCTCTCTCCTATCTATCTTCACTTTTTAAGTGATTTCACAGTTCCATGGCTTACACACTATCTGAGACACTGTGATAACTCAAATTCGTATCTCCAGTTTCATCTCCTACTCTGAACTTCAGTTTTATATATATACACAACTGTCTAGTAGACAACTCCACGTGGATATTTAATAGGCATCTTGAATGTACCATGTCCAAATGCGAGCACTTGCTTCCCAGCCCTCCGCACCACTCCCCATATTCTATATTTTCCGACTCCCACTTCCAGCCAATGGTACCACCATCCACCTATTTGTTCAGGAGAAAAGCTTTGGCATTTTCTTGGCTCCTTACTCTCATCCCCAATATCCAATGGTTTAGCAAATCCTGCAGGCTCTACTTTCCAATTATATCCAGAAAATGACCACTTACTACTTACACAGTTAGCAGCCTAGGCCAACCCACCATCATCTCTTGCCTGGTTCACTCCAGCGATGTCCAAATGATCCCCATTTCCTTTCTCCCACCCCACATCCATTGTATTTTTTCCATACAGCAGCCAGAGTAATTCTTTAAAAATACAGGCTCTCTCTCCACAATCTTTCAATGGCTTTTCAAAAAATTTAGAAAAAAATCCACAGTCCATGGTCTACCTGACTGTGCACAATCTTGCCCTCGCTAGCCTCCAGATTCCAACTCTTGCCACTTGCACCAGTGCTCCCAGCTGTGCTCTAGCCACACTGGTGCACATCTCCAAGCACATTCTCACCCTGGGGTCCTCTTGCTGTCCCTCTGCCCAAGTCCTTTCTCCAGACAGCTGCAGTACTAGTATCCTCACTTTATTTACATCTGATCAGAAGTCTTCCCCGACCAGCCTGTCGAACACAGTCCGACCACTGATCATTCCTTTTGATGGCCTATACTCTCCATTGGATATAAGCTACATGAGGGCAAGTTCTTTGCTTTTGATCCTTACTGCAGATCCAACGTTCAGAACAGGATTTGGCACATAGCAGGCTATCCATAAATAAGTTGAATGAATAAATGAATGTCTTTCTCACTGCCACCTTACTTTAAGCCACTCTGTTATCTTGCCTAATGATCTAATAATCTCCTAATGGGTCTTCTGGCTTCTACTTTTGCCTCTTACAGTCTAATCTCCACAGAGGAGAGAACACTGTGTTTTGTATGTGCTAATCAGATCAAGTCATCCTCGTGCTTAAAATGTCCCAGTGGAAACTAGTCATACAACGCAATCCCGAAACAGCACAATACCTACACCATAATCACACAATCCAATCCAAACTTCTTACATGTGATTCAGGAAGGTAGCCAGGTGCTCCCTCCTGCCTACCTCTCAGGATCTCAGTCCACATTTCCAGCCATACTGACCCTCAGGCACCTCTAGCTCACTTCCGTCTTTGGGCCTTTTTTTTTTTCTGATGCTAACTGGTCCTCCATGAAACACTCATGCCCCAGGGTTCGCAGGGCTGGCTTGTTTTTTGGTCATTGAGACTTCAGCTTAAACATCCCCTCATCTGAAGGGACTTTCTTGATGACCAAGTGTCACGTGGACATAAGTCACTCTGACTCACGGCTCTGTTTTAGATCTCTCCTTCTCTTGACCTGATACTCTTCTCACCTACTGGTGACTGCCTGCCTCCTTCTCCCCAACCCCAATTAGAATACAATCTCCAAGAGATGAAGGATTGTGCTTTCTTTGTTCAACACAGTATCCCTAGCATCTACGACAGTAGTCGATGCCGATTAGGTGCTTAATATTTATTTCTCGCACCAAATAGTTTATATTTCTTCATCTTATCTGATATCAAACACATTTCTAGTTAGAGGAATATATTCTGGTAAAACCTCATACAGTTTTTTCTTTGTTTTTTTTTTGTCATTCCAAATGGGTCCAATTTTCAGTCGGGACAAATTTTCCAGTTAAACTAGCACGGTGTTTGCTCACAATTAGAAGTCACATGTCCACAACGTTTGCTTAGTGTTCTGAGTACGATCTTTCTAGCAACTTGGGTTTTCCAGATTTTCTTTTCCTCTTGGAGGTAGCTATTACCAGCACAATGATCGTAAGACCTTATAGCTGTACAGTAACTTTGAGTTTACAGAGTCATTCCTAACAAGCAAGCTTTTGATCTGCCCCCAAACCCTGTGAATTCATTGGTGTTGTATACTGAGATGAAAACAAAAGTGCAGAGAGATGAATGACTTTCCCAAGGACACTGGACAAGGACATAGAGGAGCTAGAACTCACTTCAGGTTTCTTTTTTCTCCCCAAATGTCTTGTTCTTTCCACAACAGCACACGATTGCCCCTCAAAGGGCTACTTGGAAACGTAGAACATTGAAAATGCATTTTCCTCCTCTCTAGGACTTGCAAAACCTCTACTAGAATGCTATGGAACTCAGAGAAAGCACTGGCCAGGGCATTCCTTTTGCGACAGAAAGTACAGAAGTCACAGACCTGAAATGAACACCTTTCTTCTGATAACACAGTTTGTTCTGGTACTAAAATATCAGAATGATAAGAACGTGTATTCTAATTACTCAACCATAAAAGAATGATATTCTGCCATTTGCAGCAATGTGGACGCGCCTAGAGAATATTATGCTCAGTGAAATAAGTGAGACAGAGAAAGACAAATATTATATGATATGATTTCTATGTAGAATCTAAAAACAATATAAATGAATGCATATATAAAACAAAAACAGACTCACAGACATAGAAAACAAACTTATGGCTACCAAAGGAGAGAGGGACAAATTAAGGTTATGGGATTAACAGATACAAACTGCTATGTATAAAATAGATAAGTGACAAGGATATACTGAATAGCACAGGGAATTATAGCCATTATCTTGCAATAACCTATAATGGAGTATAATCTGCAAAAAATACTGAATCCCTAGGTTGTACATCGGAAACTACATAATACTGTAAATCAGCTATACTTCAATAACACATAATTTACATTTTAGGCATGAAGAATCTTGACACAAGACAATAAAGGGCACCCAGCACGACTTGTAACTGACACCACATGCATTTATTTAAAGGAAGGATTTATTGAGAAACCCTGGAAATTTGCAAACTTTGGGGAAAGAATATGACAGGAGATGAGTGCATGTGTGGGAGAAAGACGAAAAATAGGTTCTTGAACCTGTAATTTTAACTCCCACTCTGTTTCTTTCAAATGTCTACATGGATAGTGTTTATATTAACTCATCCCTTTGAGGCCAGCACATCCCTGCCTAGAGGGGTATTACACTTGTTTAAAAAATAATTAGTGTAAGGTTTGTTGATATTTTCAACATGCTGTGGAAGTGACACATGTAGGGACCAGGGCACTAGCACTTTTTCAAAAAAATAAATAAGATCTGTGTTTATATGCAAGATAATTTTAATAAAGGAGATTACACTGCGTACAGTTCATAGGCGACTAAAAGCTACCATTTATGGAATGAATATTTATTATTGTTATATGAAAACAGATCGGATCCTGGATAATAGCTTCTCAAAATAATTGTGTAGGTTTTTGTGTGTGTGTGTGTGTGTTTACTACAAGCATGACTAACATGGTTCAGTGCTACCCAATTAGCTTTCTATCTTGGGAAGATGAGATTAAATGTTTAAATCAGATTCAAATGACAATGATAAGGCCAATTTAGCAGAAAGCCTAAAAAGAAAATGGAACTAAAATGGATGAATGTAATGTGTTTAACTTCAGCGATTCTGGAGACACAGTGGCAAACAAGATGCAGGGTTACTTACTCATTTAGACACTGCGCAGTGCTGTCCTCCTCTCATTGGGACATTAGGTTGTGTTTACTCCAGTTATTGAGGAAAACCTGTCCAGCTTTGGATGCTAATCTAAACTGGCTTCCCTGTAGACTCCAAAAGCATCACATTTGGGGCCATACTCTGTTACCTGTTATTCCTGAGGTTTTCTAAGCCCTTCAGTGTCAAGCCTTGTTTGACCGCTGTGAGAGGGGAGGTCTGATTACAATGATGGGGGATTGGAGGTCCTATCACTAAATGTGTTGTCTTCAGTCACGAGATGTGCAGACTCTAAATTAAAAACATATTTGAAAAGAAGCACCCTTAGGCTACCCAGTTAGTCAGGAGTGAAGCTGTGTTTCAAACACAGGCTTGTGCTCCATGCCTCTCCTTCTGACTTCCCTACACTTTTCTCTCTGAATTAAAACCATACTGAGATGTCTACATCTGTAAAGTTACCCCCCCAAAAAAAGCGTTTTTCCTGATGGTGTTCCCCTAAACTTCATTTCCTCCAACACAATGTGACTTTATGAATTCTTCATATATAGACTGCCAGCAGATATATTTTTTCTTTTTAAAAAAATCTTCGTTTTTGTTTTTTTGGGGGCAGATAATTAGCTTTATTCAGTTATTCTAGTATTAGTATTTTTTAAATGGTGGTACGGGGGATTCAACCCAGGACCCTGTGCATGCTAAGCATGTGCTCTACCACTGAGTTATATACCCTTCCCCTGCCAGCAGGTATTTTTGATTGATTGGCCCCTTCAGTGGGTTCTCTCTGGCTGAGAGTGAATACCTCCTGCGGAAGGGGCTGGGAAGAAGGAAGCTGTCTCCTGATCACACCTCTGACCTGGCTCTGGCCGTGAAGGGAGGTGTGTGCGGGGCTCGGCCACCGTGATAGAGAGGAAAGTCAGGCCTTTCCAGTGCCTGGCTTTGGACATTCCAGATACTACCTAGGAATCTTGATGACTTTTGCTTACCAAAGGTTTGTTTCCAGCTGCTACTACTGCTACTGGGGGTGAGAATATCTTCAGTGTCACTCCACCATATCCCTGAGGATAGCTACCTGCCATAATTTAGATGACTGTATCCCCTCCCCAATCCTTAATCAAAGATGTAAATATTAGTATTTACAAAAAAATACGTGTATTGCAGGACCACAAAGATGTCTTCTAGAACCATGGGGGCAAATTAGCCATGTAAGGAAATGAAGGGACATCTGAAAAATATGTATATTATTTAGTAATCCTGGAAGCACTGCAAAAAATTATGACTGTATAACCTTTTATGTTTATATGTGTGATGATTAAATCTTATTTATATGGATGTGTTTGGGTAGGTTATAAAGAACCACATATATATGTTAATTATTACTTGTAATGCAGCTTAGAAAAACACACTATTAGAAAGAAGGCTAAAGGGGGGAAGATAAATGAAAGAATAAAGCTGTAAAAACTTTTTAAAGACTCAATTAGCCATTAAATTGGTCATAATTTTTACCTAATGAAACTTAGGCAGAAATTACCCTTATAATTTTACTATATTATTGGTTTTCATAATCTTTAAAAATATTTAAGCTCTTCTTATCTCTGAATCTGTAAAATGATAGTGATTACAGCTAGTTATTTTGTTAAAGTTCTTTTCCCAAAGGCACTATAATTCCAAAAGAAAAGAGAGAAATAAATTGGCCATTCTTGGCTCATTTAATATTTTTGGAAATTTTTACCTTCCATCTACAAGTGAAGGCAATAAGACTGCCTAAGGGCCAAGCTAACAATGTCAAATTCCAGGTATACCATAAATACTTTAATTCTTTTAGTGCCTCAGAATTGACAAATGCATCCAAAAATGGGACCCCCCAACCAGGGGCCTAATCAAACTTATAAGCTTTTGTACCGCAAAGGAAACTATAAACAAAAAGAAAAGATAACCAACAAACTGGGAGAAAATATTTGCAAATGATGTGACTGACAAGGGCTTAATTTCCAGAATATACAAACAGCACATACAACTCAATAACAAAAAAAACAAACAACCCAATCAAAAAATGGGCAGAAGACCGAAATAAACATTTCTCTAATGAAGACATACAGATGGCCAGTAGGCACATGAAAAGATGCTCAACATCGCTAATTATCAGAGAAATGCAAATCAAAACTACAATGAAGCATCACATTAATGATCACAGAATGGCTTTATTATTAAAAAGTAGAGAAGCTCTGTGGAGAAAAGGGAACCCTCCTGCACTGTTGGTGGGACTATAGTTTGGTGCAGCCACTATGGAAAACAGTATGGAGTTTCCTTAAGAAACTAAAAATAGAGTTACCATATGATCCAGCAATTTCACATCTGGGCATGTATCTGGAAAAGACAAACTCTTTAATTTGAAAAGACACATGCACTCCAATGTTCACAGAAGTACTATTTACAATAGTCAAGACATGGAAACAACCTAGATATCCATTGACAGATGACTGGATAAAGATGTGAGATAGATATATAGATATCTATATCTATATATATAATGAAATAATGCCATTTGCAGCAACATTGATGGACCTAGAGATTATCGTACTAAGTGAAGTCAGTCAGTCAGAGAAAAAAAAATATCACATGATGTTGCTTATATATGGAATCTAAAAAAAAAATATGACACAGATGAACTTATTTAGAAAACAGAAACAGACTCACAGACATGGAGAATAAACTTATGGTTATCAAAGGGGAATGGGTGGGGAGGGGAGGGATAAATTAGGAGTTCAAGATTAGTAGATACACACTACTGTATGTAAAATAGATAAACAACAAGGACATACTGTATAGCACAGGGAACTATACTGAATATCTTGTAGTAGTCTGTAATGAAAAAGAATAAGAATATATATATGTATAACTGAATCACTATGCTGTACACCAGAAACTGACGCAATGTTGTAAACCAACTATACTTCAATTTAAAAAAAAAAACAAAAAAGCTACATACACTTTCTCACTTGTTGACTGTAGACAGTCATGAAGTAGAAAAGATTAACAATATATAGATTTTAAACCTTCAGAAAACAGGGACCCACCCAAAAGGTGACCATGTAAATAAAGGAGGGTGACTATTACCAGAGATAAATTTATAGAACAAATAATAAAAGCTAGCCATGACCATGGATACAAACTAGGAATTAGAAACTAGTTACAAAAACTAAAAGCATAAGCTCAGAACTTGAAACATTAGATGGATGTTTCTTTTTTTTCTGTTGTGCTTTCCTTGCAAAATTTTTCTTTAATATAGTCGCTACTGTATTTTTTTCCCCATCAGCTAAGCAGACCAGATAAGCAGGTGCCTTTAGGGTTTGGTTCTTCAGTTTTGACAACAGATATAGTCTGATGTTATGAAGAAGGGCAATGTGTTAATGGGCAGACGTGTCCAGCCAATAACTGGTGAAAAAATAATACCCGCCCTTTCTAGCCCGGAAGGTTTCCATGGGAATCCTGTCTATATTAGCTTTAGCAGAGACATGTGGCTATTTTTAGAGGTTTTGAAAGCAAGTAAGAATGCCTTTCACTTTTATTCCAAGGCTGATCTGGTATCTATGACCATGAATCCTCTCATCCCACAGACATGTGTGTGCACGTGCACACGCGCACACACACACACACACACACACTCCTGAAAAAAATGACTGTATTCAGCTTTAACTTGCATGAGCTCCAAATCGAAAGCCAAGTCACTGATTCTCTTTTTCCACATGGTTCAGGTGCTGACAAGTCTGTCTTTTTAATTAGCTCTAATTGCTCCTAAAACTTCACCCAAGAGGCCTTGCTATTGGCCCCAAATCTGGAGGCTAATGCTGCACTTGCAACCAAAGCCTTTCCTGGTACAGTATCAATTTCTGGACCTGGTTGATTAATACAAGTTCCTAAGGACAGATGGAGTCGCATGGGAGCACAGCCTCGTGGCAGAGAAAGTCCGCCATCTGGAAAAATGCTCCTTTCCCCTCTCATGAAATTATCTGCTCAGAGGAGCTCTGTGTCATTCTGGAGAGAGGGGGGGTGCTGGGTGTTTTTGTCTGCTCTGCTCAGTAATAGCTGTCTTCACCTTGCCTTCTGACCCTTTTAGGAAGTTGTGCCTCCTCTGCACAACTGATCTACTTTCTTCCCTTTTCTTAGCATACTTTCAAGTCTCATGACTACTTCGATTAAAAAAAGACTAGAAAATGATACAAATGCACTTACTCACAAAACAGGAACAGACTCATAGACATAAGAAAATTATGGTTACCAATGGGGAAAGGGTGGGAGGGATACATTAGGAGTTTGGGATTAACAGATACACGCTACTGTATATAAAACAGATAAAGAATAAGGCCCCACTATATAGCACAGGGAAATATATTCAGGATCTTGTAACCTATAATGAAAAATGATATTAAAAGGAATTATATATATATATATGTAAATAACTGAATCACTATGCTGTCCGCCAGAGGCTAACACAACATTGTAAATCAACTATACTTCCAAAACAAACCAAAAAAAGACTGGAACATGTTGGTTTGTACATGTGTGTGTGTGAAGATTTACCCCTTTACTTATATTGTGTTTACTTTACTTTACTTTTTAAAAATATGACTATAAACTGTATGATGTTTACCTTTCAGCAGGATTTAGTATAACCTGTGGGTGTGTTTAGGTGGTGGTCTCTGCTCTGGGATTCGCTGTCTCTAGAAAAGTGGTCCCTGAGCAGGGTTACCCATGGTTTTGTATCTTCCTCCAAACCGTATTTTGACAATGAAAGAGGCATCACTGGAACTATTCCCTGTGAACTGGGAGGTGTGGTTACCTGCTCACAAGGAAACGGTTCTCTGTGTACAGGTAAGGCCCTGGTGATACTTCTGCTAGAGATGACTGTCCCTCACCCTCAACTGCATGCCCACCATGCTCTGGAGTAGCTCATATAAATGGTAGGAGGCAGACAATTCTCATATGAAGCTGAACTTAGATATGGTCCTCCTCCAACCTGAGCCACGATCAGCTTGAAGAGATCATTCTTTCTTCTGCCGTAATTATTATTATTATTTTGCTTATAACTGGAATGGAAAAAAAGGCTGAAAGCCTTAAAGAAAAGGACATTTGTTTGCTCAGATGTATGTCTTTTGACTTCAGACTTCCAGCACCAAAACTTCTGGGCCGGCTTTTGGATTTAGACCTATCTCTTTTTGGTCTCAGACAGGAATCTTAATGAGATTATCTTAATGCATCTCCTAAGGGCTTTAGGCAACGCTGACTGCTGTCCAGCGATGGTTCTGTGCTGGAGCAGCTGGGCTCATTCTGAAGTGAGAAGCATCACTGTTGCCTTTGACTTTCTTTTGACTTTAAAATGTTTTGTCCAATAGAAGGTTCTGGAAGCCAAAGATATCCTTTCTCCACTTACTAAACCTCTAATTTCTAGACATTCTCTCTCACACGTATTCATGTCAAAATTCCTGGCCATTTTGTATGATGTTACTAACCCCTTTTTCCTAACATATTTTCATTCTTTTGGTTGCACCTGTTAGGTCAACAGGGCTCAGTTCTGACACATCTCTTTCTTACAGATGTATAATTTACTATTTTTTATGATGGTAAACTAATGGAAATATTAAAATCTAAACAAAAGGCAGCACAAAGTGCACAATCTAAGTAAATGAATACATTCACAGGTGATTATGGGCGCTGAATACATAGACTACAGTTGCCCTAAATCACACTCCTATTCCTTTGCTGGTCTACAGACCTCTTCTCACACGTTTCCTATCTGCTGGCTGGTGATGTCAAAGGCTTCTTGCTACATCTTGCCTCTCAGCTCCGGCTTTTGGTCTCTGCTCTGTCTTGATGTCTGGTCTGACCTAAGCTCTTTGTGGTTCGGGAACTGTTGACTGTAACACAGAGAAAATTTACACCTGTTCTCTTGGACCCTGCCCCTGGGTTATCTACAGCTTTGGTAAAGTCTGCCTTCTAACACAAATTAATAAAACCTTCTAATAAAAATGTCTTAAAATCCTGAAAAATAATAGAAGATAAAGACACACACACACACACACACACACACACACACACACACACACACACAAATAATAATCGTTCTAAAACAGCATAGCTTGAAAGCATGTGAATAACAAAACAGAAAGCTATTTTACGATGGGAGAAAAGAGAGCAGGGGAGATGTGTGTGAATTATGTGGGATTCCACGTTCTTTAAGATTTGAAAAGCTCAGTTCTGAGGCCTTCATCTTCTAGCCGGTCTCCCGGGGCTGAGCAAAGGGAATCGTTTTTTCATTTTCTTCCTGCAACATCGCTGTCCTGCAATGATCTCCCTTCGTTCCCTGGTTCCCCATCCTGGGCTGCACCGACATCTCTGCGCATTCTGAATTCCACGCATGTCTCTTGCAGCTCTTACACTCCTGGCTCTTACTGTGCTGAGTTGACTGCATCCTCTTACTGGACTGGAAGCCACTTGAGAGTGGAGACTAGGGATTGCAGTCGATGAAGTACATGGTCTGTGCCTGGCAAGTAAATATTTCCTGAGTGACTCTGGATCAAATGTTTGCTAACCTCCCCAAACTCCAAAAAGGGCTGATCGATGTGGCTTATAACTTCATAATTAACTTCTGTTAATTTTCTCCTGTTCTTAGAAATGGATTTAAATCAAGTGTTTATTTCCTAATTACATTATTTTTCTCCCAGTGGAAAATTATAAAAAGGAAAACAATAAAGGTACATACACAAAAGATGTACATATCTTTCTTAAAATATGCCTTCAATGCACATTAATTAGGCAATGTTATGTGAATTTTTTCTAGGGTGCCCTGCTTGGCAAACTATGTTTCATCTCTCACTATTGCCATGATTTAATCTGATTCACATTTTTAAAAGGGCTAATGTGTGAGTGTGCTGCATGAAAAATTCAATTTGAATGCTCTAGTTCAGCCCAACAGTTTCCTTTTATACTATTTCATATATAATTAAATTTCATCACAACATTTCATCCCGGCATAAGTAAAGATGAAATTATTTCATGGACATTAATATTATTCTTTATATTTGAATTTCTAATATTACATGCATACGTCTAGAAGGCAGCTTGCAATAATAGGCAGAAGCTGGCCTAATTCTGATATAATAATATATTAAGTATTTTCAGAGAATCCTGAATTTTTTTGTGTAAGCTGTCCAGATTCAAAGGAATTAAAAATAACTAATGATTTTTAATGGATCTAATTAATTTTATCAAATATGTGTATTTAAATTATTTGAGCACATGTGAACAGGGAACACAAGATATGTTCTAGAGATCAGTTGGCTATTAATTTATATATATTATAGGGATTAAAGTAAGTACAGTATAATAAGTGGGAATTTAAGCAGATCACAAGGTTAATCTCATCACATGCCACTACCTCCAAACGCCTCTCAACCTCAAACCATGGAATTTATAGCATTTTCACATTTACTGCTTTGGGGGGCATGATTCTAATGCTTATATAGAAATAGACCCTTTGGGGTCATGATAAATAATCTCTAAAACAAAAACACCACAAAGAACTAATAAGTGACACATATCCTCCTGAATAACAATTAAGATAATGAAAAATACTCCAGGGCAATATAGGCTCCAATCTAAAATACTTGTCAAATGGATTTCCAAAAGGCTTTGCAGCATTTCAAAATCCAGAATTAGTTAACACTTGTGTTTAAGAGGTGAAGAGGGGAGATTCAACAGAGGAGGGAGGGAAATGTAGGAACCACAAGTGAGTGCTGCTCCCCTCTAGTCAATGAACAAAAGCCGGAAGATGCACAAATCTTCAACTTTCTTTTGAGCCCACCAGAGAGCTGAGTGAGGGGCAAGGAAGTCACATAAACTGAATTCCAAAGAGTGAGAAGCTCGCTGAAGGGGAGTGCACATGTTTCATCTTTGATGAAGCATGAGAGAAAGAGGGGACCTCCCTCCAGAAGGGTTAAGAAGAAATTAGCTAAGGCTCTGATGAATTTGTACAGGACAAGTGACAAGTGTGGACTGATCTGTCAGTGGAAAATAGCTCGGGACCCTTCACAGGGGAGTCCACACCTGCTCTTAAACTTGTCCACAGGCCTCCACCAGGTGCTCACGGGAAGGTCAGGAGCATGAGTTTGGGATTAGCATATACACACTACTATACATAAAAAAGACAAACAACAAAGTCCTACTTTTATAGCACAGGGAACTATATTTAATACCTTGTAATAAGCTATAATGAAAAAGAATGTATATACATATACATGTATAACTGAATCATTATGCTGTACAGCTGAAACATAACATTGTAAATCAACAAAATTTCAACTAAAAAAAAAATCTATCTCCCAAGTCAAGCATAAGCTCCATCGGAAAAAGGACACTGTCTTTCTTGGTGACTGCTGTTCACCCAACAGCTGATTCTGTGTCTCTGTCAGGATATGTCATCAACAAACCTGTGATTTTTCACTACGGAATTGCTGGTTACACTGCAGAAGAGTTTCACCCCAATATGCAGCAAACACCAAAGCCCAAACCCCAAACAAAAAGCAAAAGATGTACCTTTGAAATCCAACACTGTCATTTACTTGCTAATGATCTGGGGACATTCATATAAACATCCTGATCATAAATTAACCCTTAATATGAATCTAGTAACAATGAATAGAAGTATGTAATATGTGTGCTTAGGACACAGTAGGTGGTCAAAGAAAGTGTGGAATCAATCGATTGCTTTTGAACCAAATCGTAGTGATGCCTCTCTCAATCTTAATTACATTACATTTTAAGAATGTCTTTTCATAAAACAAGCTAAAGACAAAAAACACACATTTTTGAATTAAGGGTAAATTTATCCATGAATGACTGAAAAATTGTGATGGACACTGGAATTTGACACAACATTGTAAAATGATTATAAATCAATAAAAAATGTTTAAAAAAAAAGGGTAAATTTATTCAGGTGAACTATACAAAACTGATGATAACTGACTGTTACTGACTTTCAAAAATGGCCATTCCAAGAGTTTCAATCTATTTCATGATTTTGTCTTCTAAATTTGTATATTTTCTTTACATTTCTGCTTGTTACAGCCAATGCGAATATGGTTTGATGTCAGAATAACTCACAGACGGGGGGGTGGGGGGGTGGGGGGGTGGGAAGGGACAAACTGGGATTTCAAAATGTAGAATAGATAAAAAAGATTGTACTGTGTAGCACAGGAGAATATATACAGGATCTTGTGGTAGCTCACAGCAAAAGAGAATGTGACAATGAATGTATGTATGTTCATGTATAACTGAAAAATTGTGCTCTACACTGGAATTTGACACAACATTGTAAAATGACTATAACTCAATAAAAAAAAGTTAAGAAAAAATAATAACTCACCAAGCATACTTTCATGGTCCCTCATTACTCACAAGAATAGTCTTAACCATCCAATCTGAAGTTAGGGTTAGGGTTAAGGTTAGTCTTAACTCCATAGGGTGTTACTCAAATCTAGCTTCACTTGGTAGCCTGTTATAAATGAGAATCTTGAACTCCCCCTGAGGAGCAGGAGTTTGGGATTAGCATATATACACTACTGTATATAAAACAGATGAACAACAAGGTCCTACTGTATAGCACAGGAAACTATATTCAACCTACATTTTCAAGTCCCTTTTCTCACTCTGAGCCCAAATCATACCAGATGATTCATTATGTAAAACACACCCTGTACTTTTTTGAGTCTGTGCCTTGGCTCCCACTATACCTGCTCCTTGGAATTATCTTCCAATATTTCTATCAAAAACATTATCTATCCTTTGAGATCCAATTCAAATGTGATTTTTTACGCCCTCTATCCCTTTCCCTCCCCAACCACTGCTTTGGATAATCCTACTTGTATTAAAACTAATTTTGGACAGTTTTTTTTTGTAACTGAGCCAAACTGTAGTCTCCCTAATGGCAGGAACAATATGTCAGCCATCTTCTTACATCCTGTGGCTAGTGCAATCCAAGGGAACATCTACAATAATACCTTTGGTCAACTGTCACACTCTGATGGTGTCCATTTCTGAGTGACACAGATTGATGAAAGTAAATAAATATGTGTGGAAGGGATGGAAGGGAAGGATTGAGCAATACGAGGTCTTTTTAAAGATATTATAAATCACGTAAATGATTCTCTTCAGGCAACTCAACACTCTTGGCATCATTGCAGCTTTGCTCACAAGATACAAAATCAGTTAAGTGTGACCAAATGGATCAGGCTTTTTAAAATTATTTATCTGTTTAATTCAAAGTATTTTAACTTCAAATTAAGTGATTTTTTTTTTTTTTGCTTTTTTTGTTTGTTTTTGTTTGGGGAGGAGATAATTAGGTTTATCTATTTACTTTTAAATTATTATGATTATTAGTTTTACTGGAGGTACTGGGGATTGAACCCGGGACCTCATGCATGTTAAGCAGGCACTCTACCACTGAGTTATACCCTCCCCTCAAATTCAGTGACTTTAATGTATCAAACAGAACCATACTTGATCACAGGGTGGCTTTACATTCTGAAATATCAGTGTCGTGGCTTTCTTCATCAAATGGATTTAAAAAGCACTGTACTATGGCTACATGAAAAAAATCACTTCAACTTAAAAAAAAACACACCTCATTACTTTTTTACAGCTCTGCCTATGACCAAAATTCATCATCTTCCAGCTTTATTGTTCATAAAATTAATTAATCCCAAAGAACATTGATAATTCAGTGAGAGTTATCTGACCTGAGCAAACTTTAGTGCTGTATTTCCAAACCTAGTGTGTCAAAATGGAATATTTTCTCTTGCAAAAATCTCAAAATGCTATTTCAATTGGTTTCAAGTAAATTTTTATTACTAAGTAATTAATACACAATCATCAAATTTCATGAAGTGTTTATTTCCAGGACATTCTTTCACTCTGGATATAGGTAGTGTATTTGAACTCACAAAACAGTCTTTTAAGAAATGCCCTTGGGAGTTTCTTCCCAATGTTTGTGAATGACTCACATCGAGGCCAGGTTATTTTCTTCTTTGTTGCTTTAGTTTCCCCATTTAGAAGAAGAAGAAGGTAGAATTTGCTGTGCATTAATTCTGAATAGTATTTTGATAGCAAGATCTACATACGCAGGTTTTATGGAATTCAAATTTCAAGTTACCTGCATTTCAATTTTAAAAATCATAAACAATGAAGTAATTAATGGGTTTTTTAAAAAGTTTTGGTTTTTTGAATAGTGTTGTCATGGTAATTATAATTAGACCATAAATAGTGTGGTCTACTATTCCTGGACGGGCTACATTAATTTATATGTTTGCTTTTAATTAGATGATACTTTCTGAAGAAACAAAAAATTCTATGAAAAGAAAAACCCAATGCCTCCATGGTGTGTCAAAACAACCTGCAGTTGATTACATAAATGGAAATGAAAATATTAAAAAAAATACTGTCAGTGACTGTGCAGGGCATGATTATTCCCTTCATGGGCTTTTTGTACCTTGTATTTTTCCATCCACCTACCTATGTTTGGACCACATCCCTGCCCATTTTCTGTGGAATGGAAAGCAGGGATGGCAGGAGAAAGAAAACGTAATTAACTTCAAATCCGTCTTTCTGGCTGCTTGGGAGCACTGGAGGAAGTAGTTCCGTGTGAGTTTTCACAGCAGGTCCTGAAGTTGGCGGAATATTAATGGTTTTAATTTGTCAACATAATTCTATGACCACAGGGAACTGAGGATTAAGTGACTGACCAAGGGCATCCGAAGTGTATTTCCGAATGAGAATAATTCCTACCCTCGACCAAGAAATAAGCAGAAAGTGAAAACACCTCACAATCAGGTGGCTTGAAACCACAGACAAAAATCACTCCCTCAAATTGGCTGGCTAAGTTAAGTTCCTCTTCTGTTTGAACTTTTAACAGAAACTCATTGAGAAATCAGAGCAAGGACTTGCCTTGAAATGAAAATACTCTGGAGTGTGGAGAATTCCTCGTGTAGCGTACTCAGAAGTCTCTGAATTGTGAGGCCCTGTCATGGTGATGAGCAAGGAGAAGTAAGAGGAGGAAGAAAATAAATATGTAATTTAGAATTTGAGTGAGATCCAAGCGTTCACTCCCTTTCTTGAAGAGCGTTGAGTCATGGGTGAACCACAGGTGGTCAGGGAGTGGGGAAACCATGACACATCTGTTTCTCATAAAACCAGACTGTGCTGTCTGAGAGCCTTTCCTTTTTCTGAATGAAACACATTCATGTGTGAACATGTCAGAGCCATTGCAGGAAAAACATTAATTTTCCCTGCCCCCTGAGCACTTAGGATTTGCCTAAATGCAATACTCGGGCTTTCTGGTTCCCTCTGAACACTCACCACTTGCTCACCAAGCTCCCCTACAAGTCTGCCGTATTGACAGGGACTGCTTTTTTCTAAGACACCGAGCTTTCCACTATGAAAATCTGTTTATAAGCTCTTCAAGAACATTTACCTGATTTAATGAGATTTTCACCCGAAGTAATTATTAAATGAATTTTTATTATTATGGGCTTCGTATCTCTTGATGAAGGTCTAAACAATAGTTAGAAACTCAAATAATAAAAGAGCAAGATGTAGGAATCTAGTAATTTCTCAGTTATATTGGCTGAACTTAAAAGTCATCAGTGCTTCTTAAAATTTCATGTGCATTCAGTCGTTTGAGGATCTTGTTAAAACTGCAGATTCTGATTCAGTAGGTCTGGGCTGGGGTTCAATATTCTCATTTATAGGCTGCCAAGTGAACTACAGATAGGTAGGTATCCCTACCCCTGAACTAGGGACAGGTGAATTCCAGAATTACAAAATAATATAATCCTTCAGGGACCTCAGAATCCACACCCTTGGCTCCTTCTAAGTAAGATTACACTATAGTATATGTTTTGTTGCTATAATTAAAAGGGTTTGCAGTTCAGCTAGACAGAAATCTAGTCAAGTCATCTCATTACTTTGGGCAAGCACTACAATAGTACATATAATGTATGGTATTTATTACTTCAACACAGTAATATAGTGCAATATACAAGGATGCTGTTGGGCCTCAATGTATAGTGGTCCCCCTTTATTCTCAGGGGATACATTCCAAGACCCACAGTGGATGACTGAAACTGTGGATAGTACTGAACTGTATATAAGCTATATTTTTTTTCTTAAAAATACATACCTATGATAAAGTTTATTTATTTTTTGTGGACATTTTAATTTTTTAATTTTTTGAATTGAAGTATAATCTGTTTACAATTTTGTGTCCATTTCCAGTGTACAGCATAATGTTTCAGTCATACATGTACATACATATATTCCTTTCCATGTTCTTTCTCATTATAGGTTACTACAAGATATTGAATAAAGTTCCCTGTGCTGTACAGGACCTTGTTATTTATTTTATATATCATACCTATGATAAAGTTTAACTTATAAATTAGGCACAGTGAGGAGTAACAACAATAACTAACAACAAAATAGAACAATTATAATATGCTGTAATAAAATTATGTGAATGTGGTCTCTTTTTCAAAATATCTTACTGTACTACACTCAGACTTCAGCCTTCTTGTGATGTGAGATGATAAAACGCCGACGTGATGAGATGAGTCAGTGGATGGCGTGGGCGTTGGGATACTGTGTTAGTCTAATAATATTGACCTTCTGACGACATATCAGAAGGAGGATTATCTGCTTTGGTGATTCTTGGATCACGGAGCCAGGACGATGTCGATGGTTAGGGATGCCGGGCAGAATGGCATAAGATTTCATCATGCTACTCAGAATGAGTGTACAATTTAAAACTTATGCATTACTTATTTCTGGAATTTTCCAATTAATATTTTTGCAACTGCAGTTGACCTCAGGGAACTGAAACTTCAGAAAGGGGAACTGTGGATAAGGGAGGTGAGGGGAATACTGTATTACCCAGCACTGCTGGGTCCCCATTTATTATCCTAAATGGTCTGGTCTTTTCTCCATCCCTCCCTCCCTCCCTCCCTTCCTTCCTAGTTTTTTAAATTGTTTTCTTCCTGAGGGGGGAGTTAATTAGTTTTGTTTGTTTGTTTTTAAAGGAGGTACTGGGGATTGAACCCAGGACCTCATGCCTGCTAAGCATGTGCTCTACCACTGAGTTATACCTAGCCCTCAATGATATTTTCTAACTTTTCTCCTTTTTCCTATACTCAAAATTATATTAATGTTACTGTGAAAGAAAGGATGGTACTTCAAGGTTTTGCTTACATTAAAAAAAAAAATTTAGTTAAATGTATCCAATGTAGTTGAAAAGCAAGTGGCAAAAGCAATTCTAAGCATCTTCATTAAAAGCAGTGCAGCCTTACTGCCTCTTACCATTGCTTCACATTTAGCTCAGTGACAAGATCTACCATCATTATCTGTCAGCAGATCCCTGATTCCAGGTGGGGAATAATGACTCGCCCTCCACCACGGGCACGTCTACTTGGGTTCATATGAGCTTCCTCCCAGTGCTTTTAAAAAGAAGGTAAGCATATGACCCAGGAATCCCTCTCCTGGGCATATATCCAGAAGGAACCCTACTTCCAAAAGACACCTGCACCCCAATGTTCATAGCAGCACTATTTACAACAGCCAAGACATGGAAACAGCCTAAATGTTCATCGACAGATGACTGAATAAAGAAGATGTGGTATATTTATACAATGGAATACTATTCAGCCATAAAAATGACAACATCATACTATTTGCAGCAACATGGATGTCCCTGGAGAATGTCATTCTAAGTGAAGTAAGCCAGAAAGAGAAAGCAAAATACCATATGAGATCACTTATACGTGGAATCTAAAAAAAAAAAAGAACATAAATACAAAACAGAAACAGGCTCATAGACATAGAATACAAACCTGTGGTTGCCAAGGAGGAGGGGCATGGGAAGGGACAGACTGGGATTTCAAAATTTGTAGATACTGACAGGCAAATGCAGAATAGATAAACATGATTATACTGTATAGCACAGGGAAATATATACAAGATCTTGTAGCTCACAGCAAAATGTGACAATGAATATATGTATGTTCATGTATAACTGAAAAATTGTGCTCTCACTGGTAATTGACACATTGTAAAATGACTATAACTCAATAAAAAAAATAAAAAATAAAAGGAAGGTAAGGGCCTGACAAGTCCCACTGAGAAAACCCTGAGAAAGAGAAGAGCTGCCACCAAGGAGCCAGGCATCAGGGCAAATGACAGGGAAGCAGAATTTCACATGAAGTGGAAATCAGAAGCAAAGGGAATGATCTGAATGAAATTAGTCTGTATCGTGTCTTTTGGGGCTGGGAGAGGGGGCTCTCCAAAGGATCTTGCAAACAGTGTGCCAAAGAATTACAGAAAACTTTTAATAATGCCACTGCTGTGGGTTGAACGGTCTCCTTCCAACAGACACATTGAAGTCCTAACCTATGTGACCTGTCACTGTGATCTTATTTGGAAACAGAGTCTTTGCAGATGTAATAGAGTTAAGATGAGGTCACAGTGGGCTCTAAACCCAATAGCTGGTGTCCTCATAAGAAGAGAAAAAATTAAAGACAGAGACATGGAGATACAGAGGGAAAGTAGTCATGTGACAACAGAGGGGGAGATAGGGGTGATGTGGCTACAAGCCAAGAAATGCTAAGGATTGTTAGGGACCACCTATCAAGGAAAGTTTCTTCTCCAGAGCCTTCAGAGGAAACATGACCTCCTAACACCTTGATCTCAGACTTCTGGCCTCCAGAGCTGTGAGAGAGTAAATTTCTGTTGTTCTAAGCCACCCAATTTGGGGTCATTTCTGATGACAACCCTAGAAAAGATACAACCACATTCTTCAAAAAGAGTTGAAAATTCACTATGACTAGCATCAAGGCAGCACTGAAGTCTTGTCTCAAACAGTTGCTTTAATTCCAAAGCAAAATGTGAACTCATAAGAGAGCACAGCTCACATATTACCATAAGTACATGCTAAAATTTAGGCAAAAGAATGACAAGTTGCAAGAATTCTAACTGATTCCAGGCTTGATTGCTGGCGTTACTGAATGACGATTCTGAACCTTTTGGGGTGGCTCCTAGAAACCGCAAGGAGTGTGAAAGGGACTTACCCTCAATTGATACATTTAATCTTTTATTGATCTGATACGATAATGAACTGCTAAGTCTGGAGAGCACACTTCAAGCAATTAAATGCTTAGAGGTGACAAAAGAAGTGTGAAGGAGCCAGTGGTTTCTTAATTGATCCTTTCAGTTTTAAGGAGCAACTGTGCACACAGAAATGGGCATACTTTCCACAATTTCTTTCACTGCTAGACTTTTAAATGATACAGCAATAAGGCAAAGTGCGAGAGAAATGGAGACACAGAACAGCTGAGTCATTAGATTAAAAGGTCCTGATATTTCAGCAAAAACATCATAAATCTGCTCATTAAGAATAGCCCAGAAAGCAGAACTTCTGCATTGAATTTTTCTTCTCTGTATTTTAGTTCATCCTTTCCTCTCCATTAATCCACATCCCTCTCATTTTTCAATATCCAGTTTTTCTTTTGTTACTACAGCAAAACCTGGCCTATCCTGATGGATACAATGACAAAAACTCATAGTGCATCCAAATACTTTATTTTCACTTCAGTTAAGGCTTCTCCACACAAGGAACTATATTCAATATCTTGTAATAACCTATAATGGAAAACAACCTGAAAAAGCATATGTATGTATATGTATAACTGAATCACTGCTGTACACCAGAAACTACACATTATAAACAACGGTACTTCAATTAAAAAAAAAAAAACTGTTAAGCAAAAAAATTAAAAGACTTCTCCATAAGATAGGTAGGGTTTTGACTGGAATTTCCAGCTCCAAAGAGAAGGTTAAGGCTTTGTGTCACAGAGCTGGTAAGAATACAAACCAGAAAGTTGAATCCAAGCCCAGTATTCTTTCTTTTTTAACTTACTTGTAATAGAAACAAGGTGAATACAAGCACAGTCCTAACAGCAAGAATGGGACTCAGATTTTAAAAGAGCACATGTTTACTGCTGTGTAATATTGGTACGGTCGCTGCTAGAGATGTTAATAAATTGAATTCATGAAATTGCCATGATGCTGTTTTCATCCATTACATTGTATAGTGAAAAATGAAAATAAAATGGGTTTGTATGTATAGCAAATTTATTTTAAAATTCAAAGTATGAAGCTGCCTGGTAATATTCGATAAATTCCATTAAAATTCTACTAACATAATTAAGTTACATTTTAATGACTAAAATCATGAAAAATCATTAATGAAATGCATTATTTATATTATGAAATTTTTCATTAATTATATTTAATAATATTTGGACTCATCACCAATAGAGAATCTATAGCTTATTTATTAAAGCTTTTATGTGTATAGTTACACTTCAACTGCTATTTCATACTTTGATTTTTAAGTTTTCTAAATATTCATTGACTGCTGCTACATTACCTGAAGTCAAGAGTGCATTTTAGATCAAGGTATATCAAAAATGTTTAAAATGATCAAAGGTTTTTGAAGAGTTTTGTGCAGAAGCTGGACAGCGCAGACTTCAACACGGACAATTTCAAGATAAAAATGTTATAGGCTTGTTTCCGAATGTCGCTGCAGTGTCTGAACTCAACTTCCGTGCCCACTGGGAATAGTAAAGTTTTTAATAACATCATTGAGGTAAGGTGCCATGGCTATTGCATTTGATATGAAAAGTATTAATTTCTATTTGTAGCAAAAGCACATCACTGACAAACCACAAATATAAATAACCAGATATCGGTACATGAACGACCTGGAAATCTTGAACCAATCATACTTGGAGAACTGTGGTTATTTATATCAGATTCTGTGAAGAAAGCTGATCTGCAGGACAGCTGATATAAACAGCAGTAGAGAGGAACAGGGGAAGTCACGTCCGTCTGTGTGAGCAGAGCAGGTCCAGCTTGTGCAACCCTTACGAACTTTGAGAACTATTTCCAAGACGGTATTCCAACAGCATCTCTTACACAAGGGAAGTTTTACTGCGTTATGTTTTAAGAGAAATACACATTCTGTGGTTAACCTTTGAATTGCATCATATTAAATATTCAAATAACCTATTACAATACTACTACAATAAAGGATACTGACGCTAACTTCAAACCAGCCTTCCATCATCATTCCACTGCTAGGGAGATTTTTATATTCACTCCCCTCCATCAAGTCACTCTATGAGTATTTGACAACCAAAAATTCATCCACAAGCCAGGAACCTTCAGTTGCTTCCCTATTGTACAAAGCAGTTGAGAGCCAGTAGCAGGTATTGGTTGAACGGCGGAGTATGAGGAGGGTGGCATGGGAACGGGATGGGGGATGGGGGTGAGGCAGAATTCTTCAACCAGCTGGTGTTAAGTAGCCCCTAAAATCTAAACTAGAAGATCATATCCTTGAGAGTTGAGGGACAATGGAGTTAGGTGTGTCTGCCAACTGCCAGATTTCCTGTTCTTTCCTAATATGCTCTTTAGAGATTTGCTTCAGCTAATTGTATTTGCTTGGGTTTTGCTTTGTCCGTGCTGATCTGTAAGTCTTGCTGAAGAGTTCTTAAATTCTCACTTCAGCTACATGGGATAAGCTGTTTCCTCTTGTTTAGTGGCTTTATAGCATGGGAAGACCATAATCATATCTCCTAAGGTATATTGTCCATATTCTAGTGCTGCAAAGTGTTGCTACTTAACGTGAAGTCTGTGGATCACTTGGGAACTTATTAGAAATGCAGATTCTCACCAACTCCACCCCTGTCTCCCACTACATCAGAATCTTTAATAAGATTTACAGATGATTGATATACGATCATATAAATTTGAAAAATGATGCCCTCCGGCCCATGTGGACTACTGCCTCCCTAGCTGAGACACTTAAGTGTCATTCACTCTTGAGACTCTAACAGGCTGCCTCTTGAAGGAGGTAAAAAGTTGAAGTGCACCATCCATTCAATGAAATCAAAATCTTCTTGGTTACCTATCCCTATTAGAAAGGCCACAGGAAAGGAAACATCGTGTGATCGTGCGTGACACTTGAGACCTTAGCCTTGGAGCTTCCTCGGAGAACCCATCACTGGGCGACTTACATTCAAGCTGAAGCCGGCCACAGTTCAATTTACTGCCAACTTTCTTGAATATCCCGGCCCCTGTCTCCCGTCACTAAGGAAAGGCCTAGCACTTCTGTGACTCCACCCGATGTCCTGTCAGAGACTCTCTTCCCCACCTGATAGGTGACCATTGCCAGCCTCACATTTCTTTAAGCCCTCCTGGAAGACAGTGTCCCCAAGTGGTGTTCTTACTGCTGCAAGGTTCATTATACAGCAAGCCTTGCAACGTGACTTCCTTAATCACAAAAAGAATCTCCAACATTACAGAATCCCAGAACAATTCCTAGCCTCCCTCCCAGATGCTCAATTCCAGTATATATGACTGAATCACTATGCTCACAGAAATTAACACAACATTGTAAGCTGACTGTATTTCAATTTTTTAAAAAAAAAGTGATAACAGGAGGAAAGGTTTGGACAAAGACACAGAGCTGACAGGATTTAGCAGTTGAAATCCCTAGGGTTCCACTAGAGTTCAAGGTATAAGATGGTACCAGTGGTTTGCTGATACTTTCAGAACACAACTCCACTTCCTAGAATCTTTCCTTCCATTTGTGTCACTGTGCTTGGAAAGTCTTCATCTGCCCTTGGATCCTCTACTCAGAATTTCATTTCTCTCAAGGGCTGGGTAAGCATGGTATACATCCCAACCATAAACATTGTCGTAAAACTGCTCCTAGTCTTCGGTCTTTCATTGGGAATCTCATTTTAGCCTTTTGATCTTGTAACAGTCCTTGTCAACTCAGATGACCTTGGCAGGCTGCATCAGAGTCTCCCAATACAACAGCTGCCCATGGCAAATCTACCATCTGCAGAGAATTTCCAGTTACTCACTCGTAGGGACGTTCCTCTCAAGACAAATTGATCCTGGCAATGACTCTGGGTTTCCTTCCTCTGCTCAAAATGATTCAGTTTTGGTCTCCATTAACATCCTTCCTCCAACCTGCTTTACTACTAGATCATTCATTCCCTACCATCAGGTCCTCTTAAGTCACCTAGTCTCCCCAGTGCCTTGAATTGTTAAATAAGAGGCACTCAATAAACATTTGTGAACTGAAGGTAACTGGAATGAGAAACCTGAAGTGGTTCTCTACAGTCACTACTCTATCTAGAGAAGGCAGTGAAACTTCGAGAAGGCTATGGGATCGCTAAACACTTGGGAAAACTTTCTTTGGTAAGTACTTCAGTTTTTTGATGGAACACACCTTGATTTCCATCTCATGAGACCCTAAGCTGAGAACCCAGATAAGCTGGGACACGTGACCCACAGAAGCAGAGACAATAAACATGTTGTTTTGAGCCAATACATCTGCAACAATTTGTTACATTGCAAGAGATAACTAATACAATAGTCCATGCTTATAGTGCTGTCAATATACTTAAAGACAAGTGTTTATTTTATTTTCTTATTTTATAGAGTTATCGTGTATGATGCTCACTCTGAATGACATCAATTCCTGGGACCATAAAATCGTAGAAGAGTTGCTGTGAGAATTAATAGCTTCTCATCCCCGAGTTCCCAGCTCACTGAACACACCATCTGCAGCTCTGTTGCCTTCTCTGATAGAGAAACAAATTATTTAGGGTATGTGATTTTCTCTCAATGTTGTCCTTGTAAGAGTGGTGTCTATATTATCGTTTCTAAGAAAGAATAAGTTTTAAAATGAAATCCAATGAAGCGGCAAAAGCTCAGAGTTTCTGTTACGAAATGAAAGAAGTTCAGAAGCAACAGAGACTAAGTAGAGTAAAACCAAAATGCAGTTAGTGGGGAAGTCATTGATAGAACAGGATGTGGTAAAATTTAAATTTTTCTCCTTGTGTGTTTTCAAAAAAACTATTTACTTATTAAATGAAGTACTGGGGATTGAACCTGGGCCTTCATGCATGCTGAGCACGCACTCTACTACTGAACTATACCCTGTCTTCCCCACTTACGTCTTATTTATTGGTCCCATATAATACATCACAGATGGCAGCTTCAGTCCTTTAGATATAGCACGAGTGCTAGCCTTTTTTTAAAAAGCAGAGTTATTCCATGGAATCACACACTGGAGAACTGATTTCTACAGTTCCCCACAACTGAACCCCTTTCACAGCCTCCCCCACCATCCACATCGTACATGTGTTACAACTGATGAACCTCCATTGACCCCTCATTATCACCCAAGGTCCATACTTTACATCAGGGTTAACTCTTGGTGTTGTACCTTCTATGCATTTGGACAAATGGATAATGACATATATTCATCATAATGGATGCATACAGAGTATTTCCACTGCTCTAAAAATCCTCCATGCTCCACCCATTTATCCCTCCCTCCCGCCAACCACTGATCTTTTTACTGTCTCCATAGTTTTGCCTTTTCCAAAATGTCTTATAGTCAGAATCATACCGTACGCTGCCTTTTCAGATTAGCTTCTTTCACTTAGCAATATGCACTGAAGTTTCCTCCATGTCTTTTTTGGCTTAATAGCTTATTTTTTTTTAGTACTGAATAAGATTCCAGTGTCTGCATGTACTACAGTTTATTTGTCCATTCACCCACTGCAAGACATCTTGGTTGCCCTAATTCCTTTTTAAAATATTTCTTTCTGTGCTACCACACAATTTCTTATAATTTACCATGGAAAATAATATATTAAATCCAATACAACAGCAGAACAAAAAATAGTTAAGAAAAATAAGATTTTCCAAGGAACATGTGAATTGAAAGTCTTACTAGTTTATATGCACACAGTTTTGGATATATTGAAAACTACTGAATGACCGCAGTTGAGAACCTAAAATGTAATGTAATATTTTGATATATGTATAGGCATTTAAAGAAGAAGATCATTTCACACACCAGAATATCTGAATCCTATAATGGAGTCTCTGAGAAGGGAAAGCTGTCCCAGAGCTCCTTGAGGGGATGAAAACACGGGGAACACGGTCCATCACAATGAAACACTGATGGTTTCCTGTGCCTCATCTGAAGAAAACTTTTCCACATGTAAGAACTGAATTGCTCTGGTAGTTAACCAGCCGACTGATATTTTGAAAAGAAATCCCCCTCCCTGCATGCCAGGACTAAGTGTGAACTGAAAAGCACACTTTAATCACCATGTCACAGAACTTAAGGGCTTCCTTTAAGGTCTTTACCCTCTGTATCCTCTTTTTCTCCATCACCTAGTCTGGCTCTGACTGCCATAACAGATTAGCATAGACAGTTACTTCTTGCGGGGTGGGAGACCGTAAGTTCAAGGTCAAGTTGCGGGAGATCCAGAGGGACTGCTTCCTGGTCCACAGACGACAGTCTTCTCTTGTGTCCTCACAGGGTGGAGAGCTCAGAGCCAGAGCCCACCTTGTGTCTCTTCTCAAAGGGCACTGATTCCGCTCATGACTGCCTCCCCAGTATCACCTGCTCAGCTCCTAACACCCCCACGTGGGAGCCCAGCATTGCAACACGTGTCTTTGGGGAAGACACAAACGCTTGGTCTGTAACATCTTCTTAATTTTACTCCTCATTGTTCTTCCTTTCCTTCAACCACAAAATAGACTTCAAAAGGGAATTATCTGTTTTTTGAATTTATTCAATAACATTTCATAATCTATTCACCACTGAACACTGCTTTCCAATCACCCTTTTGTCCACTCCTATTTGCAACCCTGGCATCGGCCAGACACTTTTGACAAGAAGTTAAAAGGTGCCTTGTTTATTTTTAACACTGAAATTTATGAAAAGAAGTCATTTGTTGTGAGGTGGTAATATCTTAAAAAATATTTTATTTATAGTTCATAAATACCTGTTTTTCTGCTAAATTTAAGGGATCATGTTATTATTACTAAGTCAAAAAATTTTTACCAAACTTCTTTTTTTTTAAATTATGTGGTGAGAATTTTTACATACAATGAATCCATGCATTCTGCATATAAATTATTTTGCAAGTAAGGCATTTTTGGATACTGTACTAAGTAAAATATGATAATGATGCATTCTTTTTATAATTAAACTATCTGATAAATGTGTGTGATTTTGTAAATTATTTTTACCATAAAATTTAAATATTCAAATACAAAATGGGATTCTTGCTAAAAATAAAAATAGGTTATACTATCTTTGTTGATTAAAAATGATTCTCACAGAAATTCTTTTTCCTACTATATTTGTTAGTCATACTCCACCATATACAGTTTTTTTATTTTTATTTTTTTAATTTAATTTTTTTCTTTTTACTGAAGTATAGTTGACTTATAACGTTTTACTTTCAGGTAACAGAAAAGTGACCCAGTTATACATATATATATGTATTCTTTTTCAGATTCTTTTCTATTATAGATTATTAACAGATATTGAATACAGTTCTCTGTGCTGTACAGTAGGTCCTAATTTTTTTAATCTATTCTGTATATAGTAGCATGTTTATGTTAATCCCATACTCAGGATTTATCCCTCTCCTCTCTTCCCTCTTTAATAACTATAAGTTCATTTCTATGTCTGTAAGTCTACTTCTGGTTTGTGAATAAGTTCATTTGTATCATTTTTTAAGATTCTACATATAAGTGATACCATATGATACTTGTCTTTGTCTAACTTACTTCACTTAGTATGATAATCTCTGGTTCATCATTCTCATGTTTCTGCAAATGGCATTGTTTCACTTTTTTTATGGCCGAGTAGTATTTCTCTGTATATACAGACCACAACTTCTTTATCCAGTCATCTGTTGATGGACATTTAGGTTGTTTTCATGTCTTGGCTATTGTAAATAGTGCTGCTATGAACACTGGGATGCATGTATCAATTGAAGAATAGTCAATTTACAATGTGTCAATTTCTGGTTTGTAAGGAGCATCCATAATGTTCTCCATAGTGGCTGTACCAATCTACATTCCCACAAACAGTGTAGGAAGGTTCCCTTTTCTCCACAGCCTCTCCAGCATTTATTATTTGTAGACTTTTTGGTGAGGGCCATTCTGACTGGTACAAGGTGATATCTTATTGTAGTTTTGATTTGCATTTCTCTAATAATTAGAGATGTTGAGCACCTTTTCATGTGTCTGTTGGCCATCTGGATGTCTTCTTTGGACAAATGTTTATTTAGACCTTCTGCCCATTTTTTGATTGGGTTGTTTGGGGTATTTTTTTTTAAATTAAGCTGTATGAACTGTTTGGTATATTTTGGAAATTAATCCCTTGTTGGTCACATCTTTTGCAAATATTTTCTCCCATGCCTAGTTTGTCTTTTCATTTTTTTCATATACTACTTTTAAATGAATCAGTGAAATTATCCCCAACACTCCAGCAATCAACAAGATCAATTCGTTTTGGGGAAACTTGTGTAAGCATAGGAAAAATGATTGCTACTTGACTTTCATTAAATATATTAAGACTTTACACTTTTAGAATATATATTTACATACTGAGTTGAATATAACTCGGTGTTATTTTGTGATCAATTATAATTTGATACCTTATTAAAAAGACTATTTGAAAAGATAACATGGTTCCTCTATTAGCTGATTTTTTTAAAAGAAATCATATTTAGGAGTACAACAGAGGAAAAAATTATAAAGAAAAAAGAAAAATACATCCTTATTCTAGTATATAAATCAATTTTTAACATATTCTTTAGGATAGTTTGTCAGTTTCATCACGGGTGGTCTAATACAGTATTAGGATTATCCTGGGTTTTTTTTAAAGTTGGTTGTTTCCCTTCCCTAATGCAACCACGTTGTAAGCAAAGCATAGGTTGTATTTCTGCTCTGAGGCCTATAGTGAGTTACATGATACATTTTCTATTTGACTTCAAGTGACTCTTTTTTTTATTCTTACTTTTTACTGAAGTGTAATTGATTTACAGTGTTTGTTTCATTGTGCAACAAAGTGATTCAGTTATACATATACTTTTTTCATATTTTTTTCCATTACAACTTATTATAAGAAACTGAATATAGTTCCCATGCTATACAATAAGTCCTTGTTGTTCATCTATTTTATATATAGTAGAAGCACCTCTTTTTAAAACTGGGAAAGACCCACACTGAGAGGGCGCAGACAGACATTCTGTACAAGCATGATCTGGTGCCTGTCCATGAGTAAAACCACAAGTCATTAAGTCCATGAAGTTGTATGGGCTTCATTAGCTCTGCCTCCCACTTCTCGGCATGGCGCTCATGCATGGTGGCCAAATAGGAACGGGGGCATAAATCTCTCAACTGTGCAAACATTTTCTCCTTTGTCAAATGACTTCTCCATTTCTCATTTTAAATCCACTTGTAAGGTGTGTGAGTGAGTCCAGAGTCAGAATGTCTCCTTAGAGCAAAACAATTTTCCAAGACACTGGCTATTAGGCAAAGTTTCCAGGGAGTGCCTACATCCACTGGGATTTCTCCTTTGTATTCTAGCAAGAATTTGCAAGAACAGACTGTCCCACAGGTCCTAAGAATTCTCAGCTGCCTTTTAGGTAACATTAATCTCCTAAATTTTTTATAAAATTAAGTATTTCTTAGAGTAATAGAGGCCAAAGGAAAAAGAAGAGGAGTTAATCATTCTTTGCTTTAAAAATAATAAACAACAAAGCTTAAGGGACCTCTATTTAGTACATTTAAGCATACTTATTCTTTTGCTTTATAGGAATTAGTTTCACTTCATTTCCCCCAGCATTCTTGTATCATATTTCTCCTTGGTGACATGGAGCTAGTTATAAAATAAATTAAAATGAGCAATTCCAAATCTCTCTAAAACAATTAGAGGGTAACCAAGGAGAAAATATCCATATAACTTACATAAACATGTATAGAGATAAAAGAGTGGCAAATCAGCCCAAGTTCCCAAATAAGAAATCATATCCAAAGAAACTCAGTGACTTAAAAATCACATTACAATATTAGCAGACAAAGAAAGTGCAGAAGATGTAATAGACCTTAATTTTAGCAGAGTCGCTCATGAGCTCTTGTTTGAAAAATGAATTCAAATGAGCTGGAATCAGAGACCTCTCATCTGCACTAAAATAGCACGGAGGATCGTAAAGGGAAGGAATGATGAACAGCAGTGTATTGAGTCACAGATTTGTTTTTGCAAAAATGGTTCAAAATCTAATGTATTCAAAGTATGTAAAATACCAAAGTATTCATAAAATCACCTGAGATAAAGGAAAGAAGCAAGGAAAGAAGGAAAGCTTTTGTGTCCCCTGCACATTCTGGTTTGTGCATCCCTCCAGCAACGCGTCCTCCACGCTCCGTGGGACTCATGTTCCATAACACGTGCCCACAAAGCACAGCACTGGGTATCAGATATAAACTCAACTTTCTTGCTCCCATTTCTCATATTATTGCCATATGTAAACTAACAGCAATATCAAGACTTACATTATAGAATAAGAACACTGTAGCAGAAAATTAAACACTGATTAACAATGGTGAACACACACTGAATTCTTCCTGTGCTCTGAGTGTGGTGCCAGGACTTTACATATATCATTTTCCTTAATCCTGAAAATCAACTTTAAGAGGTGAATACATTATTCCCATTTTACAGATGAAGGAACTCAATTTCTTTTCAGACAGCCAGTAAAATCATGACGCAAGAACTGAAACCAATTCTTCCCAAATCTCCCCCTCCTTTTAATATATGATTTTTGCTATTACTGTTATTGCTGCTGTTTTACTATCACACTCACTTTCATGGAGCTAACAGACAGGGAAACAAAAACACAAACACATTAAAATTTAAGCAGTGTGGCTGAATAGCTCTTCAAGACAATAATCAGAGATGCTCTGAATGATAATTCATCTGATCCTTAACACATCCAGGGTCCTTACTCTGACTGCTACCCAGCCAGTTCACTTTCATGTGGAGAGTCTGTAAACTGTGAGGTCGATACCAATAAAGACACAGAGACAGAGAGTTTCAGAACCTTCTCTAGGTGGCTGTGGTAGAATCAGGATTTAAATCCAGGTGTTCTGATTGAGAGATTTTTGTGCTTAACCATTCTGGAGTGGAAATTTTCATAACTGGATGCACAGTAAATTGCACAGATCTTGATTGCCTTAGGACTTCAGAGGTCAAGGAAGGCTTTTATACAAATAGGAGACAGGACTTATTCAGAGCTTTGAAAAATTAGTTGAAGTAACACACAGAAATAGGGGAGTGAAAAAAGAGTCTGCCTGAAGGTGGAAACTGGGCACAGCTCAGAGACATGAAAGCACAGGCTACTTCAGGGAAAGTGTAAGAACCAGCAACAGAGGAGCCTAGTGTCTGAAAAGATGAGTACTTGGAAAAAATAAAAGTGTTAGTTTTCCTTTTCTAATTCCTGTAGGTGGTAGCTTAGGTTGTTTATTTGAGATTTTTCTTGTTTTTTTTTTTTTTTTTCTTTTTTGTTTGAGGAAGTCCTGTATTGCTATGAATTCCCTCTTAGGACTGCTTTTGCTGCATCCCAAAGATTTTTCTGTGGTTGTGAAAAGTATTAGTTTTCTATTGCTGCTGTAACAAATCATCAGAAACTAACTGGCTTAAAATAATACAGATCTAGTATCTTAGGGTTCTGGAGGTCAGCAGTCCAAAGTCAGTCTCACTGGGCTCAAGTCAAGGTGTCTGCAGGGCTGGTTCCCTCTCAGGGTTACAAAGGGAGGATTTGTTTCCTTTTCTTTTTTCAGCTACTAGAAGCTACATGCCTTCCTTGAGCCAGGACCCCTTCCTGCCTTTACTCCAATCTCCTGCTTCTGTACCCACGTACTGATCCTCTGGTGTCTTTCATATAAAGACACTTAGGATTACACAGATCTACCTAGATAACCAGAATCATATCCCCATTACAAGAAACTTAATACAAGCACATCTGCAAATCTATTTGTCATCAAAGTTACCCTACTCCCAGTTTCTGAATATTAGCACAAGGACATCTTGGAGGGGACACACAATGTGTCAGTGTCACACAATGAGACAGGTGGGTTCACACAACCTGATAGTGGGTGGCCCCTCTGCCAAACTGGAGATCAGTGAGTTACTGGAGGTTACTCAAACAAGGAAACAGCATGATTAACATAATAATATAGGCTGAGTAATCTGGCATTTAAGAGGATTCATCCATAGCAGTGATTCTCAGAAATTACAGTGCATAAAAATCACATTTTGAGTTTGCCATAAAATAGAGATTTCTGGATCCCCCTTCATGACTGGAGATTCTTACTCATCGGGTTGGTGGCACAGCCCAGGAATCGTCCCTTTTAAAAAAAATCCCTGCAGGTGATTATGATGCAAGTGACTGAGAGCATGCTCAGAAAAATGCTCGTCCATGGCACTTGAACACCTTCATCAATCTGCACTCACTCCTCCCCAACTCCATGCAGGGAATCAGATCAGGATTAAAAATATGTAAACCATGAAAACAAAATGCACATTTTAAACCTATGTACAAAGTTATCTGTAAGATGAGCAATAGAACAAAAAGTCACTATTTGAAGAAAAAAGAGAAAAAAAGTTACCTGTTTCTGATAAAGGGGAGGAAGACATGTGAGAATTGTTTGGCATCTTGTTTATTAGACACTTACCATGGTCTATGTGTTGTTCTAAGTGCTACTAGTGTCCATTCATTTAGTCCTCTCTCCATGGTTAGTATTTACGTTTTCATTTCCCAGATAAGAAAACTGAGGCTTAGAGAGAATAAACAGCGTGTCCAATATCACACAGCTAGAAAAACAACAGAACTAGCATATGGTCATTGTCTGTCTGGCTAAATCCATACACTGATTTTGCTGCTTTGCCCTCTGCAGGATGTAACCCACAAGAGATTAGCTACTTTACTCATAGATTTAACTATAAAATCAATCACTTCTTAGCTGTACCTGCTTCTTTTTAGGAAGGGAGAGAAATCATAGTGGAGACAGGGAGAAGCAATGGACTAAGAGCCAGAGGTTGCGGTTTTATCCTGGTTCAGGGTCACCATCTCTGGGACCTTGAACAAATCCCTTGATCTCCATGGTCTGCATCTTCCTCGAAAACAAGAGGACCAGACAAGATAATTTCTAAAATCCCTCACTGTTTTACATTTGCAGAAGTTTTATGATTATAGCAATTATAAATCACATCAAACATCATGCATCACTGTGCACTGATGTGATCATGGTTTCCTCGAAGAAAGATTTCCATGTACTAGTAGAAAGTTCTTTGGCTGAAAAATGACTAAATGAGAAAGAAATTGAAGAAAATTACATGCTCAACCTTGCCTAACTTCTGTGGGAAAAACGGGAAAAGAAAATATCCCTCACCGCTCACTTACTCCCAGGACACAACAACACAGATAACCTAACATAGCTGAGAGCCACTGAATGGGCGGAACTTTCTCAGAACAGGCGTCAATGAACTTGGTAGATTCGGGAATTTAGGCAAATGCACAGGAATACTTCACTGGGAGTCTTGTCAACTCCTGTTTTACATACAGTGTGAAAAAGTGTGTATTTCACAGCCAATTAAAAGCAGCAAATGTACCAGGAGGCTCAGTGAGCTGGGTGCTTATAGCAGTAAAGCAATGAGAGGAGAATAAAACTATCAAGGGCTGACACAATGACTCAAAAGCAAAGTCTGCAGCTCTGGAGAATGGGACCAGGAGGGACACTCCCGAGGCCGACTGGTAGAGTGATGCTGGGCATGGTCTTGGGTGCCAGACAGATGTGTGGCTTTGGTTCAGGACTCCAGCATTGACTCAATGTGCCCTGAGTCACCACCAGAGTCTGGTTCACATGAGGCACAGGAAGGATGGGGATGAAGAGGGATGTGAAGTCCTTGCTAAATCCTTCAGGCTCTCTGATGTCAACCAGGATGCCCAAATCCAGGGGGTCCATCCTTGACGAGGTGCCTGGGGAGAAGTCTGGACGACTGCTGCCCCAGTGTTCTGGGGACCGAGCAGAGAGGGGAGCACTATCAACCCCAGAGAACTTTTGAGGAAGCAAGGGAGGAACCTGAAAGCTACCCCATCATAAGCTCTCATTACTACTTAAATTTGGGACACAGAGGAAACCACGGGAGTCTTCCAGGGTCAGACCCCTCCCCCATATCCTCTGCTGTAGCTCCTCTCTGACGCACCCATGTAATAGTGTCTCATGTATATTTCCCGAGTTTCTCAGATGCTTAAAACTACCACCAAAGGGAAGAAATCAACTACTTGATGATGGAGAGCGTGCAGCCCCTAGACCTTCTAGCACTAGGGGTGATAGTGTTGGCCACTATTACCTCAACCTCATCCAGTCAAAGAATTGTGCACAAGCTGATCAGGCACCCTGCGAGGCCCCCCCCTCACCTGGGCTTTAAACAGGCTTTGCTGAAACCCTTCAGGGAGTTCGAGGCTTTTCTTGGGCATGAGTCACCCGTACTCCTTGCTCAGCCCTGCAATAAACCTTTCTCTGCTCCAAACATCAATATTTCAGTTTGGCCTCATGGTGCAGTAGGCACATGAACTTGTCTTCAGTAACAGTGGGAGGCTTCTGAGTGAAGATCCTCTGGGAGCACCAAAGGGCACCCGATGTCTGCAGAGACCTCTTCCTCCTGCCTCCCATGTCAACGCACTTCATCTTTGGGCACAAGAGACTGTGTCAGCCTTTCCATATCCCTCTCAGAGCAAAGAAAGAATAACACATTTCCATCAGAAAAGCTAGCATCGTGGGTGTGTGAAAATCCGAGTGGGAGTTCAGACTTCTGCTGGTTCAGGGCAAGACTACATTTTTTTCCTCCAGACTGCATGCTTTAAGGGAGTACAGTTATATTTTGTTCATCTTTGTATGCCCTACAGAGCCTAGCAAATAGTAGATGTTCAACCGACAGGTAAATTGGAATTTTGGGATTTGCAGAGACACACTGCTATAATATATAAAATAAATAAACTACATGGACCCACTGGGGACTACATTCAATACCTTATAATAACCTACAATAAAAAAGAATATGAAAAGAAATATATATACATAATTGAATCACTATGGTATACATTAGAAAATAACACAACATTGTAAATCAACTGTATGTCAATAAATAGTAAATATCACTTTTTAATATTGAAAAAATAGTTTTTGAATGAACAAATGAATGAATGAATGAATGAACAAATACCCTCTGCTCTGATGCCAGTAGTATCTTTTTTTTCCCATTGACTGCAATTCACATCCATGTTTGAGCTATTTCCTAGGACCTATTTTTAGAGAACAAAGCTAGAATATCTTTCATTTCAATACAAAAGAGCAACTGATAAAATACCAGCGTTTACAAAAGCAGGCCTAAAATGGGACTTGTATTGGCGAATAGAGAGAAACTGTCATGTTTTTTTCTGTCCTTCCCTGTCTGGGTACCCCCTCAAATGTGTGAAAGAATTTCAAATAAGGTGGCAAGAAGGAGCAGAAGGGAAGAGTCTCAAGACCTGGCTGAGCTCCTGAATCTCTGAGTGGAAAAAAAAAAAAAAAAAAAAAGGCAAGATAGGGATAAGACAGCTGCTGCTTAATGCCACCAACTGGTGCCGGAAAACTGGCAGGCAGACCAGCCGAGGATGAGGCCTTGTTTGTCACATAATTAGCTATTCAGACCCTCTCAGAGACCAGCTCAGAGGAACTCTTTTATAAGATCATGACTCTCAAGAGGAATTTGGGAAAAGGAAGTGCGGGCTGCCCGGGCAACCTCAGGTTTCTCAGGAAAGCCACTCGAGGGAAATTTTCAGGTGCTCTTTGCCAGAGCCAGTTTGTGAAAAACACAAGGGTGCTCCACGCATGAGGCACGTGCATGCTTTGGGGGTGGCCGTGGCAGGTGGAAAGGGTACATGCATGAGCCCCAATCTCTGCTCTCTGGAGATTTATGACTAACGACTGGCAGGGTGATGTTTGATTTTGGGAGAAGCAGAGTCATGTGAGGTCAGGCTGGGGAAGACTCCAGGGCAGGACTCCAGCTTCTGTCGGTACTACTGTCCTGTAACAGCTGAGCAAAGATCTACTGAACAAATGGACATTAAAACATAAAGGAATTTTTCAAACACCTCCTTAGTGCTACGGATATTTTTCATACTTTTAAGGATATTCATTCATGAGTACATAAATATAAGTATTCACCTAGTATTTATTTCTGTGGCTTAGATACATGTTAAACTTAAAAGCTTTGACACAGCAAAGGAAACCATCAACCAAAATTAAAAGACAACCTTCTAAATGGGAGAAGATATTCGCAAATGGTAAGACAGATAAGGGGGTTAATATCCAGCATATATAGACAGTTCGTACAACTCAACACTGAAAAGCAAACAACCTGATTAAAAATGGGCAGAAGACCTGAATAGACATTTTTCCAAAGAAGAAGTGCAGATGGCCAAGAGACACATGAAAATATGCTCAGCATCGCTCATCATCAGGGAAATGCAAATCAAAACCACAGTGAGATACCACCTCACACCTGTCAGAATGGCTATTATCAAAAAGACAACAAATAAATGTTGCTGAGGATGTGAAGAAAAGGGAATCCTCATACATGGTTGGTGGGAATGTAAATTGGTGCAGCCACTGTGGAAAACAGTGTGGAGTGTCCTCAAAAAACTAAAAACAGAACTACCAGCAATTCTATTAATGGGTTTATATCTGAGAAAAGCCAAAAACAGTAATTTGAAAAGATACATGCACCCCAATGTTCATAGTAGCATTAAAATAGCCAAGACATGGAAACAACCATCTATCAACAGATGAATGGATCAAGAAGATGTGGTGTATATACACAATGGAATACTATTCAGCCATAAAAAAGAATGAAATGTTGCCATTTGCAGCAACATCGATGGACCTGGAGGGCATTACACTAAGTGAAGTAAGTCAGACACAGAAAAACAAATACTGTATGATATCACTTGTACGTGGAATCTAAAAAATACAACAAACCAGTGAATAAAACAAAAAAGCAGCAGACTCACAGATGTAGAGAATAAACTAGTGGTTACCAGTGGGGAAAGGGAAGAGGGTAGGGGAAGATAGAGGTAGAGAATAAAAAGAGTTATTATGGGATTATATGAAATCACATGTGTGAAACTTTTGAAAATCATAAAAGCGCTACAGAATTTAAAGAATCTTTCAGTTAAAAAAAAGAAGAATCTAGAGGCTGACTTAGGTGATTCTGTGCCCAGCATCCTTTATATCTGTGGCCAATGCTAAGATAAAGAGCCCCAAAACCTTTACTAAGTATTGCATTAAAAAACAGTTCCTACATTGACACTTCACACGTGCTATTTTCTGAAAGCATACATCATCTGGAACATTCTCCCATAACACATTAGTTGATAACTCCTGGGAAATCTGAGATGGCCGACCATTCCTATTGGGAAAGCCATTTACAACACCAGGGAAAGAACACTAAGTGTTAGCCATTCGAACTGTCCAGATTTACTCAAACCAGGTGACCAGTGCTCCCTTCTGTGATAGTTTATGAAGCTCATCAAACTGTGACAACTGACATCCCATGATGCTGGGCTCATCATTCATATTTTGTCAATAGTAGGAATAATGCACACAAATACATTACAATATCTTTGAGAACCTCCAATGCTCTCACTGGAATAGAAACTCCTCCGGAGCTGTGTTTGGTTTACGGCTATTTCCCAGTCCCTAGAGCACTCTTTGCATGTAGTAGGTGTTTAGCAAATAATGTGTTGATCAAATGTATAACTGAATTTAAATTGCTGCTTGGAACTGGCACTGGAGAAACAATGGCTAAAGTGGAACCACAGGTTTATAATTCACTTCATGAACAAGTATCCCTGACATCTCTTCTCTAAAGATGGCTTTTGTTAAAATACCATTTTCTCTCCTGTCTCACTGAAGTCGAACACTTCTCTCAAATGCCAGGAAGTCTAACAGGACAAGGTGCCTGTCTGGCAGCCAGCACCCAGCCCACAGTCACTGATCACCTATGCTATATGGGGTACTCTGACAGCCATTCACCAGGGAACTAAATGGACGTGGCTTATTCATGTCATAAAAATTGAAAATAAATTCGATCTTGTGTCTTTGCAAAATGTGGTGCCCACGGTTGTTACCCTGTAGGAAGTAAAGCTTCTGTTGAAAGTAACAAGACCATGGAGCAGACTCTGAAGCAGAGTTTCACCCACTGCTTTTGGTATCCGAAAGAATATTCAACTGAACAAAAAACCCTAAAACAAAATGAGAAGATTTTAAATGCCTCCTTGAGTCTAAGAATAGTTTTTTCGTGCTATTGTGACAATTCACTCATAAGTAAACAAACAGATAAAAACATGTGACTGCACATATTGTATCTTAGACATCTAACAATTGTTTTCCCTTATAAAACAGTTACTGTAGGTCATACATTTTTTTTCATAAACAGCTAATTAAGCATTTCAAAGTCACTTTTAATTTTCCGTGGAACTATGTCCCATTCTTTAAAATTAAAAAGTAGACATTTTATGTGGGGAGCTTGTTAAAGGTCATTTGGAGTTTCATATGATAAACAATATAAATAATCAAAGTGGTAATGACATTTGGGTTAAGAATAAGATCCAGCTATAATATATGAGGAATTTTTTATATGATTCATAACTTAAAAGGCAAACCCAAAAGTGTAATAGAATCTGACTCCATATGGGATCTGCTCCTTTGGCTCCAACCCTCTGCCCTGTTGCCTGTGCTTAGTCATGCTGGTTCTGCACCTTTTGTAAAAGAATGTTGCCAATAGCTTGAAATATACAGGAGAGCCTATTCAAGGCTCTGACCTGTAAGGGTGTAACACTTTCCATTCATATAGAAATAACAAGTTGCAGAACAGAATAGCATTTGCCTTGTTGGAGGTTTACAGGGACACCATGACGGGACCTACTTGGACAGCTGCAAGAATAAAGGATTTCTGCACCAAGAAGTCTGCAACAACCAACCACACCTCCTCCCCTTTTTAGTAGAAAAGGAGCCTGAAGTCTGACTTGGGGCAGGTGGACATTAGTCCTCCATCTTCTCAGCCTGCCTGCTTTCCACATAAAGTCATTATTCCTTGCCCCAACATCTCATCTCCCAATTTAATCGCCTGTGGTTCAGTGAGCAGAACAAGTTTGGACTTGGTAACAAAAGGAGAGCTCCAAAAGAATTCTGAACAACAGCTGTATCATTAGAATAAATGGAAAGTTTATTTTGATGACCACAGTTAAGATCAACTCCTGATCTTAACTGTAAGTATGTGTTCTTGAATCTCAGTGTTTTATACATAGTTTTTAAAGATGCATTCCTAAAAGAATAATTTTTATTAATTATTATATTATTTTTCCCTGAAGAAATCACACACAAGATAGTGCTGAAAACTGTTCAAAATTACATACTTAAGAGTGAAACATAATTTTAATACTAGGGCTAAAATAACCCACCAGCAGAGAAAATGTATTAAAATTTAAAATATAATGGAAACTATGTCCCCAAAGGGGTCTATAAGAAAGGAAGATCTGACCTGTGTTTGATCTGATCTGATATTTTAAATTCAATTTAGGAATTATTTTCCCCATAAGCAGTTCTTTATATTACTTAAGTTTGAAGTCTTCCTCCCAAATAGACATGTGTACATTGCTACCTGTTTATGTCACATCTCAGGGAGTAAGGTTTCTTGGCATTTTAATATCATTTAGAAGTTATTTGGAATACATGTTTCATTTATTAGGTGACATTC